>NW_020664420.1:45623052-45679663 GCF_002925995.2 Terrapene triunguis | reverse complement strand
CAAAAAAAAAAAAAAAGCGTCCGTGCCGCCCTAGGATTGGGCAGAATGCCGCTTCGAACAATCTGCCGCCCCAAGCACCAGCTTGCTCAGCTGGTGCCTGGAGCCGGCCCTGGTTAAAGAAATCATTAAAATAAGAATGGGGGGGGGGGGGCAAAACAAAGAGAAGGATAGTGATATGAAGGAAATCTAAAAGGAGAGAAAGGGTAAATGTTTTGTTATATTTGGCTGTAAATATTTCATGTAGGATTCCCATTTATTGTGTCAAAAAATTGACTAGGAATCTAAAAAATTGGTGCCTAAAATTTGCTCTCTTCATCTATATTTGAGTAAATTAAAAAGTGACCTGATGAAAACCATGTTGTATCTCTGTCTGAAATTAATAGGCAGTACTGTGTGCCTAGTACTTTTGAAAATAAGGCCACTATTTAAGGGCCTAATTTTAGGAACTGTTGGGATTTTTTGTTTTGTTTTTAGTCTTAAAATCAATATGGCTATTTACTACTCCAAAATGAGGTCTCTTGTGGGAAGTCATCTCTTAGAAAACTAGTGTCCTGCTAGACAGTGAAGATGATGAAAACTTTCCATTATTTCAGCAATACAGCCTCAGTAATCAAATTTAATTACATTTATGATAATGAATTACTTAATACTCGTAAATACTAAATATGAGCTATTATGCTCTTGAGTCATTCCAGATCCTTTGTGATGCCAAAACACAGATTAGTATCATATTTTTTTTAATGTTACTTTATTTATAAGGGGACTCTGCAGCGGTAGATTGACTAACCTTTTGAGCCCTGAATCTGAGCCCCAGTGCAACTCCCATTGAACGTAGTGCTATGGCTTGTTATGAACTGCGGTGTTATGACAGTGAGAGAGGGACAGCACTGGTTGGCTACATTCCAGACCTACAAGTAGCGTGCATGGACAGAAACACACTGTGCTGGCAAACTGGTGTCCATGCAAACCAGTGGGTGCAATCTAAGGGCCCAGATGAAAATTTTCCCCAATATGGGCAGGAACTTTGCAAGCTTCTCTCTCCTGATAGTATACTATATGCTGCTAGCATACTATCTACCTAAATTCCTCTGGGTGTCTTCTGAATAAAGGCTTCCAACTACAAAGAATTTTGAAGGATCAACGTACTAGTTATGAATTGTTCACAGCTGTACACTGGGGCTATCTTAAGACAGCCAACTTCATTTCAGTGGTGCATTAAGCTAGATTTTAAAACATTAAGATTCCAGAGGTAAAAGCCAAGTGTGCTAATCCAGGGTATAACATACTCTATGAATCTTCAGTATTGATGAGCTTTTTCATGCCTAAATAGTTTATTGTCCTGTTTAGAAAATTTCAGTTGCTTTAATTCAGGCATATTTCCACAGGCTTTTCATATATTTTTCAAATAGCATCAGAATGTGATCTGTACAAAATAATATTTAATGTTTATATTAGCCCTTCCTTAGCAAAATGGATTACAAATTGAAACATCAACCATACTATGAAGCTTAGGGTCTTATCCAGTAGAAAGCAGCTGCTGATCTACAAACGCTCGTGGTCTCATGCTCACAGGAGCAGCTGTCAGTTCGGGTAGAGGAATTACCACTCTGACATTGAACATATATTACTGATGACTACAGAATACTCAATTAGAAACTACTCTTTTTTTAAAGAGTCTTCAATGTTTCAAATACAGCTGATTATCAACTAATTTGTGTCTGAAAAATCAGGTAAATGCATGCCTTAATCCTTTAAATTGCAGTTATATGCCTGATGCAAATGCAGGTTTTGTGTATGCAAATCTTGCCTGCATAATTTCAGCTGCCCCTTTGAAAATATGGATTGAAAATAATGTTCACCATTTTAGACTTTTGGATCCATCAACCTGAGAAAAAATATGGTGATCCTCCATCAAACTGAAAAAAAACATATGATAACTGGGGGAGGGGAAAGAGGAGGTTGAAGACAGAATGTCACAAATACTGCTGGTTGGGAATTTTTTGACAATTTTCATAGGAAAAATGCAGATTGGTCATAACTATTTGTGGGAAAAGGGTCAATTTCCATGAATCAACCAACTCACAAGTTGTTGAAAAAGTTTTGAAACTAAAAAAAAATCAAACTTTAGGCATTTTCAAAAAGAAAAATTCCATCTTTCTCCTTAGAAACACCAATTTTTGTTTTTAAATTTAATCTAATTAGATGGAGGGGGTGGGACAGTTTAAAAAAGAAGTCAAAATCAAAGCAAAATTTTTGAAATTGTTGAAACAAAACATTTTGACTCAAATTTTTTGTTTGTCCTTTTGGATAACGAAAACTTTTGATATTTTGACTTTTCAGGACAAGAAAAAAAGTTTGAACTCCCCAAAATATTCACAGAGCAGGAAAACTATTTACCTCCCAGCTCTACTCACAAACTCAACTTCCATAAGGAAATAGACTGGGATCCCAAGCCAGACTCCAATCTTTGCTTCAAAGAGGTTGAATAAGGTGTAACTACTGCAGTCCAGTAGGAGAAGATAGGAAAGCACCTTATTGGGCTGCTTGAATGGTGGACAATTCCATTGCATGACTTCCTTACCATCAAGTAGCTCCATGGATCCTACCTATGCGGCAGATCCCAATCCCATCCTTTCTCATTTTTGCACCATTCACAGCAATCCTCAGGATGCTTTAATTAAGCATATAGCCACTTATACTTGTCCAAGGGTTTTATAAGAACATAAAAATGGCCATACTGGGTCAGACCAATAGTCCATCTAGCCAGTGTCCTGTCTTCTGACAGGTGGCCAATGCCAGCTGCTTCAGAGGAAATGAACAGAACAGGTAATCATCAAGTGATCCACCTCTGTCACCCATTCCCAGCTTCTCACAAACAAAGGCTAGGGATACTATCCCTGCCCATCCTGGTTAATAGTCATTGATGGAGCTATCCTCCATGAATTTATCTAATTCTTTTTTGAATCTTGTTATAGTCTTGGCCTTCACAACATTCTCTGGCAAAGAGTTCCACAGGTTGACTGTGTGTTGTGTGAAGAAGTACTTCCATTTGATTTTTGTAAACCTGCTGCCTGTTAATTTCATTGAGTGACTTCTAATTCTTGTGTTATGAGAAGGAATAAATAACACTTGTTTACTTTCTCCATTCCAGTCATGATTTTATAGACTTCTATTGAATACTCCTTTAGTTGCCCCTTTTCTAAGCTGAAAAGTTCTGGTTTTATGAATCTCTCCTCATAGGAAAGCTGTTCTATAACCCTAATCATTTTTGTTGCCCTTTTCCAATTCCAATATATCTTTTTTTTTTTTTTTTTTTAAGATGGGGTGGCCACATGTGCATGCAATATTCATGATATGGGCATACCATGGATTGATATAGAGGCAATATAATATTTTCTGTTTTATTATCTATCCCTTTCCTAATGATTCTCAACATTCTATTAGCTTTTTTCACTGCTACTGCACATTGAGTGGATATTTTCAGAGAACTATCCACAGTGACTCCAAGATGTCTTTCTTGAGTGGTAACAGCTAACTTTGACCCCATCATTTTATATTTATAGTTGGGATTATGTTTCCCAATGTGCATTACTTTGCATTTATAAACATTGACTTTCATCTGCCATTTTGTTGACCAGTCAGTCACTCGGTATTGTGAGATCCCTTTGTGACTCTTCACAGTCTACTTTGGACTTAAATATTTTAAGTAGTTTTGTATCATCTGCAAATTTTCTACCTCACTGTTTACCCCTTTTTCCAGATCATTTATGAATACGTTGAATAGTACTGGTCCCAGTACAGACCACTGGGGGACACCACTATTTACCTCTCTCCATTCTGAAAACTGACCATTTATTCCTACCCTTTGTTTCCTATCTTTTAACCAGTTACCTATCCATGAGATACAATTAGTAAGCATTTTTTTATTCTTCTAGTTTTTGTTTATGGTTTGCTGCTAGCATAACATGTCTGACACCAAATTGCACTGGAAAACAAGTCAATGTTTACAGAATCCTCCATTCTTATGTTATATTTCCTGGAATATTTTATACAGGGCATAAGCTTCCTAACATGGGTGTTGCCATTTTATTACTGTCATTGCTGAAAATAATTGAAGAAAATAAGCCAAAGAATTCCTTGAATGTCTTCCTTACAGTTTTTGCTAGGTACATTTTTACACTTAAATCAAGTTAATATTTTTATGTGATATTTCCGGTGTGGGGGGGGGGAAAGCCTTAACTCAATATAAGTCCTACCAATTCATGCTAACCTGAAAATTAGTAACAATATGCCCAAGTGATTGGAATAATGCTTTGTTTTAACTATATAGTATCATTACTATTAAAGTCTATCAAGATCAGTGGTGAAGTAGGTAGCGCCCCCCCACCCCACCCCCAAGGTTAAGTTTCTTGCAGAGCTGGCTGGCTTCACAAGAACCAGGATCCAAACTTTTAATAAAACACCTCCACTCCACAAGATATTCCCTCAGTATATGGATACAGAGTGCCTCTCCATACCCTGTGTTATATTTAAACAGTCTTTTGTCCTTATTCATACACAGGGGGATCCCCTGTCTGTTGTAATATTTTTTAACTCTCAGTAATTATGATTATTTGCAGTTGTCTTTGATGATTTTCTATGAATAGTCTTGGGATGGAGAAAGGCTATACAATTGAACCTGGCATTATATCACTGGCTAATCAGAGAGAGGTGATAACTCAGTCATGCTTGAATAGGCTATCACTGGGACATATTATTCCCTGGAAACTAACTTTTACTCCAAGTCCAGGTAGCATATTTTTAATATATTTCCATTGTTCCTTAAATGTTACCTGTACATACATCTCGCTGTGATTGAGCCTTGATAAGGAACAAGATTTCTGTAGATACCTTATATGTTACCCCTTGTGAGGAAGCAGAGAAACTACCAACCAGCACAGCAGAGGTTAAAGAAAACCTTTGGGTTCAGCTAGTCCCACCCTGCTATACCTGTGGCCAGTGCCAGACTTGGAGTGGGGAGAAAAGAAGGGAGCCTGGTTCGGTTCCGTTCAGTTCTGACTGGCAAAGAGGCAGGACCTTCCTGTTTCCCTGCATGAAGGGATGGCCCAGCAGCCTGCCAGCCAGGGCAGCCACCAGGAAGCAAGCACTGGCTCCCCAGCCAAGGACAGACTGCGAACGAACCCTCAGCACCAAAGGTAATGGCTTGAATGGATGCCAGAGACATTGTGGGGCTTGCCCTCACCAGCTTGTGGTTGCCCCACCTGAAAGGGCCTGAGACCGCAGCAAGAAACTGTCCCAAACCAAAGAGGGAAATCTATAGGCAGCAAGCCATGAGTCAGATTGGACTGGAGGGGCTATGCCCCAAACTGAACAGACTGCCAGCAGGAACACCCATCCCCCTGTTATGGGGTTGATATACACAGAGCCCTGTACTGGGACCTGATGGAAAGGGAGGCCACAGCTTTACTTACCATTCCCCTGGCATTAAAGACTGACTACTCAGCCGAGTAGGGGACTGAGAGCCTGGCGAGCTAACCACTAGGCTGCCTGGCCACCCACGCCCTGTCACACCCCTGATGGATAAATACCCTGCAAGAAATGTGTTTTGGTGTAGTGATTTTTGTCAGGCCTGAGATGAGAGTTGATTGCAAAAAACAGAGTAATCTTTGCCAAGGGTCCTCTGTGTGCCACATGCTCCTTATACTGACTGCAGATGGGAGGGCATACAGGAGAGATGGTAGTAGCCCTGCACCACACAAAGATCTCCCTATATAGGGAATACCCTCCTGTAGCTAGCTATTCTAGCCCTATGCAGTGGAAGAATATGGTCCAATATTTACAATCTTCTTTGCAATATCAAGATTTGTTAAAATGTAAGCTCTTGGGGGCCAGGGCCATCTCTGTGTTCTGTGTTTGCACAATGCCTAGTCTAGGGGGCCCTGCTCTATGACTACTGCCAAGAATTCTTTTAACATTCCATAAAACTTTTCCCTAAAATCATTTAGACTCTTAAGATAGTAATAAACTTAAATTGTCATCTGTGGAAGAATGTTCTGCTCTTTAAACACTATTTCCCTGATAAATAATAACACCATCTTGTATTGCCATTTTATCTATAGAGTTCAAAGTGCTTTACAAGGAAGGCTATAATTATGTGAGTTCTGAATTCTAATTGTAGCTCTAACCAGTAAGCCAAACTGTCTCCCTATGACCTAATTAATATTGGTGTTTTTCCAGAATTACAACTAATCTTTAAATAGCACAAGAGGAAAATAGGCAAATTTCAGAAATATTTACTTTCTAAATTCCAGTGGAAGCTTATTTTACTTGCAAAATATGCCACCAGGTTCTGTCAAAGTATATGCTTCCTGCTTTCAAGCAATTAAGCAGACACATCCATATGTGTTTTATTATGCTGAAGCTAACACTAGATGACAGCAAGTTACAAATCAAATAAATTTAAATCCATTTTTTCTTTACAATTCAGAAGCTTTTAAGGATATTGATTAAGACCCCAATTATTTGGATAACATCTGAAAACTGACACATAAAGTTGTGTGACTGAAATATGGTAATTATTCATGGTTGAAAGCGTTGAACAGTTATTAAAAAAATAGTACCCTTGATACCAGTCATTCTCTCACTTAACACAGTACCCAGGATTTGAATGCCCTTGTCAAACACTTTATGACTGATTTAAAACTTGCAGGCTTGAATACTGAAAAATATCAGAATAATGGAAGTTCCCATGGCCTCAAAATCAGTGGAATAGTAAGAGTTCACAAATTCAGACAGAATATGCTTTCCTCAACAAGATGAGGAGACAAGTGTATGATGGAGAAAAAAATACCTTATTACAGTAGATTCCATTTATTAGGAACCCCTCAGTCACCAGCAAAAAGTTGCTATTATCTCTCCAGCAGTTGCTAATAAGAGGAAGGCAAGCTTGTGAGGAAGCAGCCAGAGAAGAAAGAGCTGGGTGTGACACAATGTCTCCCTGTGTCTATACCCTACACACTACTGTAATAATCTTTGTACAAAGTATGCCTTGTGAGGTATCATTTGAAAACTCATACTTTGGTGCTCATTATTGTCCTCATAAAATATGTGTGACATTGTGTGTGAAGTTATTCCCTGTATGATGTTAACACATGTTCCAAACTACAGCCCTACCCAAGCAGATGTTGGCAAACAGGTCTGTCCTAAACAAAGAAATGTGTGATCTGCTTAGTTTGCATTTAAGCAGTCAACAGTCCTCAAGCAGAAAGAGGAAACAAAGGAAGCTCAAACTGCTGAGAAAAAAAAGTAGCAGGGAACGTCCTTCCACACAGACCTTTTATCTCCTGGTACCCAACTGGAAATGCTTTTCAGAAGGGGGACTGAAACTATAAAAAAGAGAGGCAAACAACCGAGTGCACACACACACACCCTGATGTCATTCTCTACACCTGAAGTAACAAAGGAAGCCTTCATTGGATTTGGGGGGAAGGGATGCCGAGCTAGAGGGTTTGGTCAGTGAGACTGCTGAAAGCATACGGTGAGAAATTTTGCTTGAATCTCATCATTCTGTTAGGCACCAGTAGCATTTTAACTTTGTTTTCTTGTAAAAATTTCTGACTTTTATGCCTCATTACTTTCCCTCAAAAATCTCTCTCTTTGTAGTTAATAAACTTGTTTTATCTAATCCAGTTTGTTTAAACTGAAGTGTCTGGGAAACTCCATTTGAGGTGACAAGTTATGTGCATTTTATTTCTGTTAAAGGAAATAACAGATTTTTATATAAAACTTGCATTGTCCAGGAGAGGGCTGGGCAGTACAGAACATATATTTCTGGGGGGAAATCTAAGATTGGAAGTTTGTTGAAGTCACCCTGCAAGCAAAAGACAAGGCCTGGCTAGCTGGCTGCAGCATACATACAGACATAGCTGGGAGTAACTTACATGCTGGAGGCTGTTTGTGAGCACTCCAGACTGGAGGCTACAGCAGCAAAATATTGTTAAAGGCATCCCAAGTTAGAGGGCGGGGTGACACAGCTATTCATTAGTCTGGATTGTACCCTTTCCTGACATGCCTTTCCTGCCTCCAGCCTGCAAAGCTGCTTGTGGGGGCAGGGGCTGCAGCCCAGATGCTGAGCCCCACTCCTCAGAGACTTTTGGAGTTTGGCAGCTAAATTTGTTGAGGATTCCACCTGCACGGAGCATGCTCCAGCCCAGGGATGCAGAGGCTGAGCAGGACTTTCCCTGCCATTGCTGCCCCTGGCTGGTGTGGTGCCAGGCACCAGAACTGAGAACAGGGAGAATCTCTATCCTGTGCTTTCAGTGCTACCTGAAAGAGCCCAGACAGTGTGGAGGCTGACTAATGCTGAGGGAACAAGAGCATGACCTTGATGGGGGGGGATCACAACAGAAGAAGTAGATTGGGCTAAAGAGCCTGAAGTGGGAGGGAGACTGGGACAGGTGGTTGACTAGTGGAGAGGATTGAGACTGTGACTGTATGGGAGACTGGGAATAGAGGGGGGGAGGGGGGAAGCAAGCAAAGGAGGATCAAATGAGGTGGCAGTGGAAAGGCTGAGATACTGGGCAAAGAGACTTATGTGGGACTCAACATGGATATAGGAGTCTGCACCAGCACTTATTTTTGTAGAATTGAGGCCTTAACAAGGTGTGACCTATTTATGGAATCTGCTAGGTATATAGTTATCCTGTGTGATGGATGGAGAAATATTTTCTGCTTTCCTTTGCAATTACTATAAAAGAAAATTATCATTATGATGTCTATGTATATGAATTGAGAATAGAAGTAGAATTTCGGAGGGTGCAATGATCATGCCTAAAGCACATCTATTAGGAACTTAATTCTTAATTTACAGGCAGCCCTCCATTAACTTAAAAGAAGTTATTTGTCATATAGTTATGTCTTGGAGAAAAAAAGTCAGCAGAAATCCTAAAGGCAAATTGATTCTGACTCAGCAAAGAAATCAACAAAAAAGCAAAATTTATAGAAGTACTTTAAAGTGAATGTGATAGTTGGTAAGTTTATCAGAGAAACTATATTTGCTAATAAGTAAAATCACTACGAATACAAAGTTCAGATCTGATGTTCTAAAAGAGATAACTAAGGTCATTCATATGAAATGTCCTGGAGTCATTCATCCTATTCAGGAATAATAAAAAAATTCAGACCTGGAGGATAAGCCCAGAAAAGGGAATCATAAGATTTTTTTCCCCCTTCAATACCTTTAATTGTTTAATTAGAAAAGCCACAGCATTTCAATAATTATATACTGACCTGTTAAAAAGTCTTTCAGTATTTGTTACTTTCCCATTCTTAAAGGTTATTTTTAAATACTGGATGTCCCCCTCACCCATCTCCCAGTATGAAATTTGGCACACTTATGCAATGCTAAATTGGAGAGTTTTAGGGTCCTAATCCAAAGATTTCAGTGAGATTAGAATGAGATTTAGTGAGGCCTGTAACAGAGTGGCTTTACCCTCAAGGGCTGGAGGCCTTGGGCCAGCCAAGCCTGATTACTGAGACACCTGGGAGAGATCAGGTAATTTCCCTATAATGAGATGCAAGTACAAGAGGAAGCTCAGGAAAGTGCAGGGAGTGAGAGGCTCCTGAGGGGAAAACACTGATACCAGAGAGCAGGAGGTTTGGAACAAGTTGATAAATTCAACAGTAATATGTGACCAGGACAAAATGGCATTCACCCAAGAGTTGAAGGAACTGAGCTATGAAATTGCAGAAGTACTTAACTGTGGTATGTAACCTATCATTCAAATCAGCCTCAGTATCAGATGACCGGAGGGTAGCTAATGTAACACCAATTATTTTTTTTAAATATTTTAAGCTATTTTTTTAAATAGCTCCAGGGGTGATCCTGGCAATTACAGCCTGGTAAGTCTAACTTCATTACCAGGCAAATTGGTTGAAACTCTAGTAAATAACAGAATTATCAGAAACACAATAAGTTGGAAGAATTGGTATGGCTTTTATAAAGGGAAATCATGCCTCAGCAATCTATTAGAGAGTGCCAACAAGCATCTGGACAAGGGTGATCCAGTAGAAATAGTGTACTTGGAGTTTCAGAAAGCCTTTGACAAGATTCCTCACCAGAGGCTCTTATCCTATGACAGCTTCATTTGATTAAGAGGGAAAATCCTTTCATTGATCAGGAACTGATTAAAAGATAGGAAAGGTGGGAATAAATAGTCAGTTTTTGCAATGGAGAGATTTAAATAGTAGGATATCCTAAGGAACTGTACTGGTACTAATGTAGTTAAATATATTAATAAACGGTCTGGAAAAAGCATTAAACAGTGAGGTGGCAAAATTTGCAAATGATGCAAAATTACTCAAATTAAGTCCAAAGCTGACTGTGAAGAGTTATAAAGGGATCTCACAAGACTGGGTGTCCTTATTTTCACAAATAATGAGAAATTCTGAGGTTCAAGGGATAAAGAAGAATATTGCCTCTGGGAGAGAGAAATCCTTTGTTTCACAATTTTCCAAGTAGTATATTGATCATTATTTGTTTTTCTTCTTCGTGCATGAAGAACCCAGTAGTTTTGCCTAGGATTATTTTAGACTAATTCCATTCCCTTGAGAGATTTCTTAAGTGGCACAAATGCCTGGAGGACAGTAATCTCCTAAGTATTAATTAGTAAATAATTTAAACTAACTTTATTCTGGTATGTTTAGAGTACTAAAAGATTAGACTCAAGAATATCTACAGTCATGCAAAAGTTAGGATAATATTACAAGAGCTTTAAATCTTCATAGATCAGGTCACAAATGGATTTCTAGCTAGGGTCAGGAAGGAATTTTCTCTTATAGTATTGGTCTTCCATTTCAGTCTGTTATCAGTGGTTTTATGAAGCTTCCTGTATTGAAGCCAAATATCACACTGAAGCACTGATCCTGCAGTGGTCATAGGGACTGCTTACTTGGATGTCACTGCAAGATTGGCTTTCAATCCTCCATTCAAACATCAAGCACCAGGCAGACAACTGGAAGGGTTCTATTATAATTCCTATATTCTGACAGATACAGAAGATTCAATGTACTTGTTTTGTTTGCAAACTATGTGCGTTTGCTAACAATATTCATGAACTATCCTAAAATTTACAAGATAAACAATTTGTACAGAAAATCTGATACAAAGCCTACTGAAGTAAATGGGAAATTTTTCCATTGACTTCAATGGACGTTGGATCTAACACAATATTAAGGCAACAGCCAAGTAACCAAAAATGTTATAAATACCAGTGAAGACAAAATGTTAAAAATTGTTTTAAATAATGTTAGTCATTATAAGAATTTAATTTAAATAAGTAAGGTTGGTTTAATGAAGAACATATTTGATCTTGTTGACAGGCTATTTAATGTCAGAAAATATACAGTACAGACTATTCCTGATTATTAAGTTAAATGACATGAGGCAAAATGCAGCTTTGCTGTTAATAAGCAAAGACTTTGTGAATAAGGAAATGAGAATAACATGTTTTTAGTTAAAATAATAAAAGCCTCCCTTTCCCTGATTCTACATGTTTATATTAGTTGTTTGGCTTTAATTTTCTTAATGACATCAGTTTTTTTTCTAGCATGAGCCTACAACGTTTTTTTATTAATTATTATTATTATTGTTATTGTTATTGTTTGATTTATTACTTATCTTAGAATCTTTGTTTTTTACATAAGGTCTGATCCTCTTCCTGAACAGCAAAACTTCCATTAGCTTGAGTGGGAGCATAGATTGCAGTTTCCAGACTGTGCTTTAGAGACCCAATCCTAGGGCAATATATTTCTGATTAAAGATAAAGGCTTGTGTCTAGGATTTTAAAAGCCATTTAAGATCACACTGAATTATTTTTTTCCTTATATATCAGTCCTTTTCTGAGAGATTTGTCTCCAGTCTAGTGTTCCTCCATTAAAAATAAGAAGGATGTAAACTCAGTACTACTTGCACCTTTGTCCCACAGATAGTTTACAGAACTTGTTTACAATCTGAACTAGTGTGATGAGGGGAGAATTTTTCTCAGAAATATCTGAGTTTTCAAACATTATAGCCAAAGAGGATTAGATAGCTCAGGGGGTACTAATACATTTCATTCTCCTCAGTTAGTGGTTCAAATCAGAGCCAGGGCAATACTGGCTGAAGGCCTTTATAAATGAGCTGATCTCACTTCAGTTTCTTATGAACAATTGTCCATATCCAATTAAATCAATATCACAAATTGGCACCCTCTGAAGTTTCTACTGAAAGTCCAAGTATTAGACATCCATGGCACCTGAACTCACTAATTAAGGTGGTCCTTCCTAAACAGGGTGGGTACTAGGGTGGTGGGATGAAGTTTGCACTGCTACTGCTTGTACACCTCTACCCCGATATAGCGCTGTCCTCGGGAGCCAAAAAATCTTACTGCGTTATAGGTGAAATCGCGTTATATTGAACTTGCTTTGATCCGCCGGAGTGTGCAGCCCTTCCCCCCGGAGCGCTGCTTTACCGCATTATATCCGAATTCGTGTTATATCGGGTCACGTTATATCGGGGTAGAGGTGTATTGTTGTTCTGTGCTTAAACAAAGCACTTCAATCTCTGGTGCTGTTAATTTGAACTTTAATTTATAGCACACCTATTGCTTTTGTATCAGAATGCTTCTTAGGGGATTAAATAATAAATGCTGTCATACTTCTAACTGTTAAATAAGAAATGAAAAAATCAAAATGTAGACTACAGTGAAACTGAATAAATATATTTAATGTGCTCTGGAGTTGAATACACTGTTGAAAGGGCAAAAAGTATGAATTACAGCCTGAGGAACTGTACCGCTGCACTGCTGTAAGGTCTCCCACGTAGCTGCTCTATGCTGACGGGAGAGAGCTCTCCCATCAGCATAATTAAACCACCCCAATGAAAGGCAGTAGCTGTGGGAGAGCGTCTCCTGCTGACGTAGTGCTGTCCACACAGGTGCTTTTGTCGATGAAACTTATGTTGGTCAAGGGTGTGTTTTCACACCTCTGACCAACAAAAGTTTGACCAACAAAAGTGCTAGTGTGGATGTATCCTTAATTGTCACATCAGAGTATTAAGTCTCAGGTAACTGAGACCTAAGCTATGCAGTGATTTAAACATAATCACCAACACTCTCCACTGCACATTTACTGAGTGTTCTGGAGTTCTATGTTCATAGCAGCTCAACATTCTTACAACCTCCCTACTGATTTTTTTTTTTCATTTGCATTGAACAGGATATGAAGTTCTAGGAGACCCCACATGAGAATGCTCAGGGGAGGACAAGCAGTTGGCTAGTGGTTTCTTCTGGATCTCACTGAGGGGAAGCAGTGAACCCATTCAACATCCATTCTATGCTAGATCCTGTGGGCAAGTCAATATCTCAGTTGTATCAAAAGCTGTAAACAGATCCAATAAAAATCAGCACAGACACTTCATCTCTGATCATCACTAGAAGGAGGTTATCACCCATAAATATCAAGGCAGTCTCTCTTCCATAGCCAGGAGTGAAACTAGACTGATAGCAATCGAGGAAATCTTTGAATTCAAAGTGTAGGTGGAGCAGTGACAAAACACTTTTCTAAATAACCTTCCTCAGAAAGGGAGGTTTGAGACAAAGCAATAATTGAGGTTGTTAATTTCCAAAGAGAGTTGCTGGTGCAAAGGTCTAGTCATTTCTTGCTTAAGTGACTGGCAGCTTGCCCTCAGCAAGATTAACTCCTCATCAGTAGTAAGCCCAAAGTATCTCCACTGCCCTTAACCAGCCATGAATGATGTGTACATCTTACATGTGGTTGGTCATAACTTCCTGCGTAGACTGTTGGTCCTTCATCAGTTAAGACTGAGCCAATCACAACACGTCTTCCAATCTTCTCTCGCTCTGGCCATCCTTTGCCATGTTTGTCCATATCTCCTTGTTAAGAAATCATCCCACCTCTTTGGAGGCCGACCGCGTGGCCGTTTCAGTTCTCGCGGATACCACTCGGATATAGCTGCAGTCCATCTGTTGTCATTGAGTCGGGCCACGTGTCCCGCCCACCGCATTTTGCTGAGCCTGATTTTGACAACAACATCCCGGACTCCAGACTGCTGCCTAATTATTTCATTGGGGATGCGATCGTGGAGCGAAATGCCCAAAAATGTTCGTTCCGTTGCCCTCTGTGTGACAGACAGTTGATGTTCTTCAGTCTTCATCAGCGACCATGTTTCACTGCCATATAGCATTGCTGAAAGCACGGTCGAGTTAAAAAGATTTGCACAAGTTATTTTGCTGATCTTTCCTTGGAGGATGTCCCTGATGTCGTTGAATGCGCACCATCCAGCTTTTTTTCTGCGCGACAGTTCGCCTTTCTGATCATGGTGCATGTTGACTTCCTGGCCCAAATAAACTTATTTGTCGACCTCTTGGATCTGCTCTCCTCCAAGAGTTATTTGGGTTCTTGGCAGAACATCCGAGTTCATATTTCGTTTTCAACTGGTTCATTTTTAATCCGACTTGACTACTTTTCACGTTCAGTTCTTTAAGCATTCTCTCAAGCTGGACTGTATTTTCAGCTATCAGCACTATATCATCTGCAAACCTGAGATGGTTTAGCTACTCGCCGTTGATATTAATCCCTCCTTTCAGGTCTGCTCATCGAAAGACCAATTCAAGACATGCTGTGAATAATTTTGGTGAAACTGTATCTCCTTGTTTCACACCTTTCTCGATGGGGATTCGGAGGGGAGTATCGAACAGCGATATATCCGTGCTGCACAATCTGTGCTGCATAATTTCGAAGAAAGTGTAAAATCTTATCAAGTGAAGCTGGGTGACTGTTCTATTTATATGTGTGTACAAAAATTTCAGTGGGTGGAAAGAAAATAATAATCAGCTATGATGAAGAAAATTAATGGCCAGTTTGTTCTCTCAACTCTACAAGCACAATTCATTTTGATTTGAAAGGAGGTGCACATGCCCAGCCAGGGATGGTATTTGGCCCAAACATAGGCATTTTGTTCCAAACATAATATACAAATTAATTGTCATCATAATGACCTGAAGTTCAAAGACAAAGTTTAAAAAAAAAAAAAAAAATTGCTGCTAATATCTATAGAGGACCCAAAGCTTGTGTGAAAAGCTGGAGCATTTTCCTCAGTTTGAAGCTTTAAGGCAGAGATTTTGAAAGGCACAAATGGCTGTTTGGTGCCTAACGCCTATTAACTTTCACTTTAGATATTTGACCCCAGTTAACATAATATCTGAGCACCTCATGATTTTTAACGTATTTATTCTCCCAATGCCCCTGTGAAGTAGGAAAGTACTACTATCTCCATTTTTATAGATGAGGAATTAAGGTACAAAGAGGCTAACAATGGGATCCATGAAGGTACTTAGATGCCTAAGCCCCAGAATAGGCACTTAAATGCTGACTTTGGTTCCACTGCAATCCACCTAGCTCCTGCCAATCCCTGTAGATGCCTATGTTCCTGTGTGTGGGCATGTGCACTGCCACCTCACTCTAGGCTCCCTGGCATCTATTTCATGCCTATGCCAGAGCAATTTATGAACCAGAGGAAGACAGGCATTTAGCTGCCTACGTTGCATGTGGCCCTGATCGGTTAGGCATGCTCAGCAGCCACCGATGGGATTGGGTCCCATTCAAAAGCTATCCAGAGGAAGAGGTGCTCTCCTTATGTCTTCCAGGTTAGTGATTCCCTTCTTTTCTGGCAGAGGGGGAGGAAAAGGAGTCTCCTACTAATTTTCTCCCCTTCTGCCACAGTTCCAGGTTCAATTCCCTTTTTCTCCCTCATCCCCAGCAAGTGTTATAACCACTGAATTAAAGGTGGGTTCCTCCTTCATCCATTGGGCATGGAGTAAGGCCCCTGCCTTGCTCATTTCCCTCCAAAAGTGATTTATGCACATAAGCTGCCTTTTGCACACAGTGGGTTCCTGTTAGTGGATCGCTTAACTGCCATACACACCTCCCTGCAGCCTGAAAGTAAGTGCCTATCTCTTAGCATGCTCCCCTCTGGTTAGTGTCTCCCATTAGCTAGCTTACATGCCTCACCAAGTGTGATGGCTTTTGTGGATCACATTTTTAGGCACCTATCTTTCCCCAGTCACTATAGAGGAAGTCAAAGTGTTTAACTTTGCTTTGTGAATCACAGTGTGTTCCTGTGATTTTTTTTTTTCTAGGTGCCTAAAAGTTAAATGCCGTAATGCTCTGTATTGCAACACCCAAGTCCCTTCATGGATCCCATCTTAAGGGACTTGTCTGAGACCATACAGGAAGTTTGAAGCTGGAGGCCCTAGCTAATGCTCCTACCCAAAAGACCATTCTTCCTCTCTAGCAGGTATTTAGCAGCCATTAGTGCCTTTAAAAATCTCTTCCCTAATACTCAATTCCAAAATATTGCTCTCTAGAGGGCAAAATATAACCAAAATTCTTATATTTGTAACCAAAATATAAGAAAATGCTTCATTCTTCTTGGTTGAAGAAGCAACATGCAATATATGTTAAACAATTATCATGATATTTTGCATGATTACAGATTTTCATAAGAACCAGGGGCTGTGCCTTGTTTAAATGTTGTAGTCCTTGTATGTTTTGGGGTTGTTGTTTTTTTCTTTGCAGATGGAGATGATTGGGAGCCACTGTCACTGTACCTTAGCCAGAGTCATCCCTAGGGTATGGCAAATTGGGGTGACCGCCCCGGGCCCTTCATTTTTGGGGGCCCTGCAGGAGGCAGGCAGGGAGGTGAGGCAGGCGAGGAGGCAAACGGGGAGGCGAGCGGCAGGAGGGGGAGCGTGAGAAGGAGCCCCCCTACCAGAACCACCTCCTACCCCCAGTGCCTGACCCCGCCAAGCAGTGCCTCCCCTTCCCTCTCAGCGCCTATCGCAGATCAGATGTTTTTCCCACGGCATCAGAAGGTGCGGAGGGGAAAGGAGAGAGGGCACAGGGCACTCTGGGAGGGCGCGGAACTTGGCAGGGAAGAGGAGGGGCAGGAAGAGGCAGGGTGGGGGTGAGGCAGGGGTGGGAAGAGGCAGGGCAGAGTGGGGCCTTGGGGGAAGGGGTGGAGTGGGGGCGGGGCCTGGGCAGAACCAGGGGGAGCACCCCCCAGCAGATTAGAAACTCGGCACCTATGTCCCAGGCCCCGCACCCCGCTAGGGATAGCCCTGGTCACAGCTCACAAATTGCTGAGAAATAGGGCAGACTCACATCAAACTGGTGGTTATTCTACCATTAGATATACCATGCCAATAACAAAAATAAATTTGTCTCCCCACACTGGTTAACAAAAAGTCAAAAAGATAGTCTCCTTAGGCATTCCAGCACTCATTTCATCACCCAGATACTAGACTTTATGATGAGTGGTTATTGAAAACCAATTTCATCAAACAAAGAATTCTTCTGATCTCAAAAGATCAGCCCCACAGCCAGGTCCATATATAACTCAGATCTTATCCAATACTCACACTGTCGCCAATCCTTTAATAACTAAAATCAAAAGGTTTAGTTTTAAGAGAAAAGAAATTGAGAGTTAAAATGGTTAATAGATCATGTACATGCAATCATTGCAAAGTTTTTATATCAGGTTTGTAGCAGAGATGGAATAAACGGCTAGTTTGCAAAGGTTTCTCTGGAAATTACCCAAACAGCTTGGAGGTCATCAGTCTTTAGTTAGAGCATCCTTCTTAGAAATCCAGTCCAGAGAAATTAAGCAGGAAATGAAGACAAAATGGAAATGTTTCTAGGGTCTTCTATACCCTTTCCCCTGGGGATGGAATTTTACTGTACCAAACAAAGCCCCCAGCACATATTGTGGAAAAGTACAGGCACAAGATGGAGTCCAGGGTCACATGAGCAAGTCACATGCCCTTACCTGCTTTGATGACTCAGAGGAGCAGCTATTACCCATATTCTGGCTAAAGCATCTACAGGATGGCTCACCGAGCAGAAGCAAGCTTCTTCTCTGGCCCCCATTGTGAAAGTTAAGTGTTATTTACTGGGACATCAAGTGAAATAGTTCAGTCACAATGTGCTGACTAAACTAGATGTAAATTATCTTGTGGGTGTTACCCCAGGAACAAACACATTTGAAATATATATCTATATAGACAATATTCATAATTCAGATACAGTGATGATGTATGCATATAAACAGGATAATCATACTCAGCAAATCATAAACTTTCTGTTGACATCTTACATGATGTACTTTGTACAAGATTTGTTGCAATTGTCTAACAGGGGCAATATTAGTTGTATAAATGGTCATGTTTCAATCATACAGCATGACAGCCACAAAGTTCAGATCCAGATCTGAGCCTCAAAGCATAGACCTGGGATTTTGGTATGGATGCTTCTTTTAATGCAGTTCTCTATATTTCCAATGCATTCATAGAAAAATATGAGCTAACTCAAGTGGCTAATTTAACACTTGTAAGTTCCCATGGGAATTTACTGAAGGCTCCTATGGTTCCCCCAACTTCTGCAAGCATAAAGAAAAAGGGGGGTGGAAGTGGGGGAAGGAAGTGAATCTGTTTCACTGGGACTATTGCAGGATTCTAGTTTTGTGAGCAAGGTAACAGTGGGCTTCCTAAATCCTCTTGTATCTGTCCCCATATAAAACATAGGTTTGGCTGATATGTTACATTCTCCTATACTTCTACCTTTCCTTGATTCCTCTTCATGGATGTAGGACCTTACAGAGATTTCTACCAAGTTTCTCTCCTTCCCTGGAGACTCAACTGTTTCGACCTCTCTAGATTACTTTTGATTCAAGTCGTCTTGGCCTCTAATTTTGGAGGCAACAGCAAATTTGATGTGAGTTGCGTTTACCTCTGAGAAACACCTGAGAAAGAAAGCCTTGTTAACACATTTCAATTCCTGCTTGGCAACACAAAGGGGCAGAAGAATATAAGAGGGCTCTGCTTGAACACTAAATTATGTAACAGCTGAAAGTTTCTAGGATGGCAGGTCTGCCTCTTGTTTCAATTTCACATTCAACACCATGAGATGAAAACAGAAAGCCTGCAACCACTTCATGGACCACAGTTTGAAACCCACTGGTCTAAAATATAAGCGACTTGGCACAGATACAAATTGCTATAGGAGGTGAACCTGCCAAGCAAAGGAATTGGTTTTGAAAGTCCCCTTTTGAGAGGCAAATTTAAAATCCATATCTTAAAAGCTCAACAAGCAAGCTTATCTCTGGTGTAAGACCACTGGAATCTGTGAAATCTGCGCCTTGTATGTTTAAGTGTACATACAGTATTAGGGTGATGTCTTTATTAAATATTATTCAACTATAAACCTACAAAATAAGTCTTGAACACTAGTTCTTAGACAAAGTAGCTGGTGAACTTATTGAGTGAGTTTATCATTTCAAAAACTCCTAAAGCTGTTTTCATCTTACCAATACATATATTTTAACCACTTGAACTGTGAACCTTTGATTCTCTAGATAGCTAAGAATGTGGAAGCTTTTTCTTAAGTGTTCTGTTAGGGGCTGTGTAACAAACAGTAAGAAGAGTCTTGTAGAGCATTTTATTCTGAGGGAGAAAACTCAGAATATGATTTTAAAAATCCTGTGTCTTATTTTCAGCACTTATATTGCACCGTTAGCTTTAACAGTTCATTCACACTATACTCCAGAACCCAAGGGAGGAACCACTAAATTACAAGAGAGTATTTAATGGAGCTGTGCCATCTGTGTTTCAGAGACTTAACTGCAAACTGAGCTTTAGCTTTGTGATTTCAAAATAAGAGGAATATTACTAGAGTCAGAGGACTTTCAACCCCACATCACTCATTTTGAAATATATTTCCTATCAAGATTTCAGATGAATAGTTGGTAAGTTTTATTGAAGGGTAATGCCTGGATCATGCAGGCAAAAGCCATCCAGGTTTCTAGACAGTTAAAAATATTGCTTCACAAAGGAAAAAGAGATAACATAACTAATCATAAGTACTGTCTTTGTACCTTCTGATGAACTGGCAACCTGTCATTCCATGTTGTGAAATAGAACCTGGTAGGTTGAAATAGCAATGCAAAGGGTGTAGGAGCACAGCATCTCAGTGCCCTGAGAGAGCTATCCTGGCTGAGTTTGCACTGATTCTTCTTTTGGCTTACATCAAGTTGAATTATTTTTTACACAATTGTTCCTGGAAGCCTCAAGAAGCTTGAGGCCCAACTGTGCTAAAGTCTGTACAGATATAAAGTAACGATAATCTCAACCCTGAAGAATGTACAGTCTAGAAGATAAGACAAGACAAACAAGGGGGGAGGGGGCAGGATGAGATAACAAAAAAATGCAGATCATTGCCTAAGAATTGCACATGCAGCTATCAGCAGCACTAACCACAAATTATTATTTTTATTACTGTAGTTCCTAGGAGCCCCAGTCATGGACCAGGACCCCATTGTGCTAGGTGCTGCACAAGCACAGAAGATTTAACTCCCTCAGTGCTCACCCTGATGACAGTCAGCATCCTGCATGAAGGAGGCCTGCAGGTTTTGACCCAGTGTTTGAGCCAACATCTTTCTCTTGACTGCCTCTCCTGACTTTATCCCACTAACATTTTGGGTATCTTTAGAAAAAGCAGTGTTTAACAAGCGAAAACAGAAAGGAAAAAAAATCATAGAATAAAAGTTAGTTAAGTGCAGACACACCCCAAACTAAGAATATTCACAAGGTGGACAATTTACTTCTGTACCAGGTAACTAAAGTATTTTCTATAGCATGACAGAAAGAACACATAACCTTTCCTCCCTGCCCTTTGTATATACTTACATGCTATTTGAATGGTGTGTGTGTGTATGTGTGTGAGAGAGAAAGAAATTTGTATCTACTGGCCACATTTGGGAGGTTTGATTGTGTGTGGAACTCCTTCAATGGCAGATTTTCTCCTCTCCAAGAAAGGCACCACTCCAGAGGGCTTCATTTAAGAAACTATCTTGAACCTGAATAGGCGAGACTCAAACAAAGGTCATTCTAGAAAATGTAATGCTATGTTAAAAAACTACACATGGGAAACAGGCACTAGTACTGTCAGTATTAGGAGGCAGCTTCCTTGCAAGAGGGTAGCATTTTCCTCAATTTGGATATATGTGTTGGAGAACAGTTACTGTCATAGGGTCTGATCCAAAAGGAGTTTTGCCATCAGCTTCAGTGGGTGTAGAGTTGGGGCCATAGATAGGAGTGTCCCTGTGTAAGTGCTGTATTTTGTCACGGTATCTTTGTTTTATACTCAATTTAGATTTTCTAAGCTGCCTAAACTCTTGCAAATTTGGGGTACGCTTAGGCAGATTTTGCATTTGTGTAGGCATAGGATATGGAGTAACTGGACACCTAACTATGTCTTTCTATGCTCTCCACCCCCACATCTCAAGTGAGTTTTGCTTCGGGGAAGAACATATGTACATTTTACAAATGTATGTTGGGTGCTAACCTTTGAAAATTTGATCCCTTGAGCACGGATCTTTTTAGACCATCCATTTTTGTAGCTTCAAATTGTGTTCACTGCCACAATTCAGAGCAACACCACCTGTATTCCCCCTCCTGGGTTCCTTGAGGGCACCTGCTCTAGGCTCCAGGCTCCTAAGCCATCACCTCTTTCACTCCTGACCAGGAGCTTTTCCAGGCTGTATGGTTACCTGCCTACACTCTGATATCCCCAGCAAATCAGACTGCCCAAGCAGACCAGCATCCTTGCTTTGCTTTCTCTCCAAAGGCTTATCAACAGTGTGATAACTACCACACAGCTCTTTCTAAGCTTAAAGTGCAAGTATTAAAGAGAAAACACTAAAACAATAAAAGGTCCTGTACACATGCTAAAAGCTTATCAGATATCTTACCATCAGTCTTGTGGGGGCTCAGGATGCCAGAGTCCTTCCAATCCTTCCCAGGAAGGATTGGGGCCCCTTTTGGATGGAAGGTCCTGTCCATTTAGCGGACAAAAGTCCTTTCTTTGTCTGTTGGTCTCTGGAGAGTCCAGTATGAACCAGGACAGGTGAGCCTCTCTCTGGGACTGTTACAACCTGATAGAATTTGCCTAATCAACCCCCACTGTTCTTAATTCCTGAAGGAGCTGTGGCCACCCCTCCTTGGAATTACATCCAGTACCTGGCCCACAATGATACACACACTTATTATAGTAGGAGCTCCCAAAGGTATTGCAGGGAATTTTCATATCTGTCACATTCACATTTGAAATTTTTAATCAAGCCAGTTTTCTTCATAAGTTCCCACAGCTCAGCTTCAAAATATTTGTATCTGAAATTACTTGCACGTCTTTGACAAGTGACTGCTTTGAGCCCTGTGGAAAGTCATGTTCTACTAGATGGACAATGGAGCTTGGCAGTCCAAGGCTTAAAAAAGGAACCTTTCTTTGCATCTTCTGGCAACTAGAGGTCTCCCCCAACCTACAAGTCCTCATTTAGAGTTTCTCTGATTTTGGTTTGGTTTAGCATCTGCTTCTATTATTTTCTATGAGAGGCACAGTAATAACTACTGTATATCCCAATATAATGAATCAAATAACCATCAGGAGTTGCACTAAAAGTCCTGTATATGATGCTGCTCAATTCTCTATGGCTAGACCTTGCTCATTCAACCTGCATATGTATTTTTACAGTTATAATTGCTAGCCTTGCGCTGGTCATGCAATCCACGTGCCTAGAAGCATGACTTCCATGTATATGGATTTCTGGTGTAAGGGAAGGGAAATGCTTTTGAGTTTCTGATGAAAGAATACTCCCATTGCAGTGAAATAGAGGTTCTTGTAGTAGGAAACATGGACTGCATATGCAAACATGGTATACTTTCTGTGGTAAAGAGGCAATATTTTGGCAAAACTAGTGTCTAATGGCCTGGAGTAATATTCTCAAATCCATCTCCATCAGACTCCCCCCTCCACCCCCCGACTTTTTTTGCTCTAGGTGTCTCCTTCTAATTTTCTTATTTCTCTTCATTTGGAACAAAGCCATGTAGCTTGTTTCCAGATTTTCTAACCTTTTTTTAAGTGACTTGAAAATATGGCATTTAGTGACTTAGGCTTCCTTTTAGCTTACTGCATGACATAATAGGGGTGGAAGGAATCATACTAATTGTAAAAACATCCTGAATTTATTGGTTGTAAAATGAAAATAAACATTTAATTCTGCCATGCCATGATCCACAATAACAAAAGAGTAGGGGGAGCTATCCATTACAAACCTGAAACGTGAATGCTTTGATCACTTGTTAGAAGTGTACATTTAGCCAGTGTTTTTAAAGATTAAAATAAACAAACTGACAATGCATCTAACCAGCAATATCAACTTTAATAAATTGACAGTAAATTTTATTGTACTTTGATGCAGATATTCAGTGCTTACCAGAATCAACAGTAAGTAGTTAGTACTCTGACTGAACTCTAAGTATGTTCTACTCAAATGGCCGTTTGGTTTTGATATCACTATTTCCCTATATTTTAAAACATTGTGTGTTGAGCTAATTATTTTAAAATGATCTCTTGCCTCCATATATTTTTGTTTCAAGGTTGCTTTTCTAAAAATGTTGTTTTAAAATATGGGTCATAAGCCACTAAGACAAATTTAACATGAATAGTTGTATTAGGAACTCAAGAGCAATTCCCATAATTTATTGTAAGAGCACTAATCAAATCAATTCCCAATATCTGAAATTTCACAGATTAGAACATTTATCTCTTGGGTATTGTTTTCAATTGATCAGTGACACACTGAATTTTGTGCTGGCATTTTTGGTGTAATTTATTGTGTGTTTCTTTTCTGTAATTCTTATGATGAAAACAATTAATTAGCACCATTTCTCCCACCCATTCTAAATAGATGAAATAGGGGAAAGACTTCAGTTAGTAATACTACTTCACAGGGACATTCATGATTAATATTTTGAAGAAATGCTTTTCGTACACATACATTATCTTATCAGGTAGCCATCATTTTCTTTATTGCTGTCTGACAAAGCAATTTTTCCTCCCCTTTGCAATTCACTTTGATGGTTTTTTCAGACTATATTGATTTTTTTTTTTTAATTTCCTGTTTGTTTACGGAGAGTGCACTTCAGTGTCTGTTGCTTTTCTACTCAGAAATGGAATCTTTAAACATACATTCACCGGTGATTGCCAGAAACAGATATGAGATCTAGAAGGAAAAAAAAAACAAACAAAACACACACACACACACACACACACACACTGGTAGTTGAGGAACAAAATGTAAAAGTCCTCTCTCATGATTTGAGCACAGACCATTGTCCCTCTGCCCTCAAGGATAGGGGTGCTGGCAGTGATAATAGGGAGTTGATGACCAATCTGACCAGGGAGCATGGACTAATTCAGTAAAGTTATGGGCATGATTCCCCACTGCCTTGCGCTTAGTGTATAAGTGTAAATGGCTGCAAAGTGGATGTAAAATGCGTCCTCTCTGATCTCCTGGCATTTTGTGTTCACACTATTTTTGGATTGCATAGCTTTAAATGTCTGCACAAGATGCAGTGAAAAAAAATCTGTCCTCCTAAAGAGCAAAATTCTTATTTGTTGCCTGAATTTGCTGAGTATTTTCTAATGGCAAATCCCAGTTTGCACATGCAATAAGTAGCTGTCAGTAATATAGGGAGTCATATTTCAGCATCTGACATCCAAACAGCATAACTTTATGAAATATTAAACATCCTTTGTTCCAGAAGCCCCATGCTAAATTATTTGGCATCTATTGCTGAAAGATTATCTCACTTGCCCATCATTTTGGGAACTCACCATCTTCCCCTCCTCCATGAATCCATCATGTCAGAAATGTATTTGTCCAGAACAACAGAATTAAAAGAAAAATGAAGTGACCTAATGACTGTGTTCAATTAATAACTGAACTATTTAAGGAAAAATGGGGAAAATGCAATGACAAAGATAATAAAATGATAACGTAAAAGGTATATTTTTATATAAAAAGTTAACATAACTTCTACTGTCAAGTATACTTCATTCCTGTATCTTGTGCCATTTCTCAACACTTAAGTAACTTGTACTTTCAGCCACTATTTACCTTTTAATAAAAATAGTAAATACAATGTTTACACACAGAGAGCCACAGCCATGAAAGTTGTGCATTCATAAGGAGCACCAGGACTACAGCTAAGGCTAAGTATTGAGGCAACAGCATTTGGTGGCCTGATCCAGGGCCGCCCGGGGTGGGGGGGGAGCAAGTGGGGCAATTTGCCCCAGGCCCTGGGCCCCGCAGGGGCCCCACGAGATTTTTTCAGGGCCCCTGGAGCAGGGTCCTTCACTCGCTCCGGGAACCCTGGCCCCCGGAGCTTCTTCCACAGCAATTCGGCGGTGGGGGGTCCTTCCGCTCCGGGACCCGCCGCCGAAGCGCTGGGTCCGCCGCCGAAGACCCCAGGCCCCCTGAATCCTCTGGGCGGCCCTGGCCTGATCCCAAGTACTTGGTACTCCAACTGAGCTCAATAAGAATTGCAGATTCTCAACCCCACTGCAAAGCCATAGAGTGCTAATATATGGAGATATACCTATCTCATAGAACTGGAAGGGACCCTGAAAGGTCATCAAGTTCAGCCCCCTACCTTCACTAGCAGGATCAAGTACTGATTTTGCCCCAGATCCCTAAGTGGCCCCCTCAAGGATGGAATTTACAACCCTGGGTTTAACAGGCCAATGTGCAAACCACCAAACTATCCCTCCCCCCTGAGGGATAGCCAGAGGAGTCTTAAAATATCCTCATTGCCAGTTAAAATACTTACAATTTTATGATTCTCTACTGTTTGCTCCCCTTAGCAGTACCTCTTCTCCTCCCAACATGATTCTGTTCACATTAATGATATCTTTGGAGTAATTAGGGGAGGGTAGATGTTACAAACAATAAATAAACACTTCAGCTGGGGAGCAGCTATCACACAGCTGTTCAGTCACACTGGGATTTCCTGCTCTCCTACAAGTGCAGCAGCTTGCATATAACTAGTTTTCTAACATTTATTTAAAATGGCTTACTTCTAATTGCATTTTGTTCTACAGCTTTTTCTGTTATTTGATTTATATTTAAGTGGATTGGAGTGTGGGTCAATGTATACTTTTGGTTTCATGTTTATGGAGAGAGAATTCATAATAGTATGTGATGATGCAATATAAAGGTTTAATTGGCCTTTGTTTGCTATGGCTACTTTACTCTTGAGTGAAAACATGAGAGCATAATGCAGATCATCACAACAAAGGGCTAATAAACCATCACACACCCTTTTTTTTGTGTATGCCAGAAAAGCTATTTGCGAGTCTTTAGATGTTTTTAAAGGGTTATTGCTGCTATCTTTTAGCCTGTAAAACCAGAGATGCTGGGTTCTTTAGTATCAAAAGTCTGTGCAAAGAATGAGAACTTTCAAAGCATTTGAAAATTATCTAAGGCCCTAATCCTTCAAACATTTAGCTTTGTGTTTAATAATCTGCATGGTGAGTAGTTCAATTGAGTATGGTAAATATGCTCAGCTGCCTTCTGGCTGCTCTGAGGTCCAAAATACTTGGAATACCGAGGACTCCATCTATACCCCATCTTGTCACAGGCATGCACCTATGCTGGGTGCTGCCTGTGGGAATGGTAATGTAGGAATTCCTGGCTGGGCACTTAAGTTCTCCAAGAGGCATAAAGGAGCTGTAACATGGCCTTGAAGCAGGGCTTGTTGCAGGGGATTCTTGTGGAGTTTTCCTTCCCAGTGTTACCACAGTAGGGAAATGTGTTAGCAAAATGTTTCTTAATTGGAAAACATTCAGGTGTTGCCAGTTAGTTAATGCATTTAGCCAGCTTGCCACCTTGTCTGCTTTTAGAGAGAGGCAAGTTGCATCTCTTCACACAGACTTTCCACAGAATGAAAAGTCTTGGGTACTTAGCTTCCTGGCCAAGTCTTCCTCTCTTCTGTCCATAGAAAAACATGGTTCATTTGCTCCTCTATTGAGAAATATGAATAGACTCAGCTATAAGCACCATAAAGTATGCCCAGGCAGCAGCAGAATAGGCTCTCTCTAAATGCATGTAATAATTTAAATAAATAATTGTTTAGTTGGCAAAATATTGCTTCTTAAACATTTTAAGAACTTTCTTTTACTGGGACAGCTTCTGAGAGCCAGATAGTGCCTGGCAGGGTCACACAAAGGAAGGGAAAAGTATAGATTCAAATAGCCTTATATGTACATACACCTACCTTGTTCTGCTCCCTGCACAGTGACAAAGTATGCTCAACACTCCTTGTGCTCTCCTGGATTCAGGGACTGCTCACTTCTTACATCCTCTGAGGTATGAACTACCCCAGCTGGACACACACATGTAAGTTTGCTGTATCATCCGTAGGTGCATAGCAATAGATGTCTGTCTGCTACTCCCTGGGGAGCACAGGAAATTGTCATTCCTCAAGAAGGTACAATGGCTGGTGCAGGGTAATATGACTGTGCCTATGGGGTGGGCCAGTGCCTATCAAGTGCACACTGGCCCCTATTGGGACACTAGACTGATGGGGGTGTCCAATAAGAAAAGGATTGTAAATTCTAAGAGGAAGGATAGTCCAGTGGTTAGGTTGCTAGTTTGGGACTTGGGAGATCAGGGTTCATTTCCCTGTGTCATGACAACAAGCCTTGAACCCAGGTTCACAGGATCAACCTGTGACCCCTCCACTTAGCAGCTTGCTGACAATTGCTTACCCAGGACTGATGAAGCCCAGCCTCAATCTGAGGCTCCACCCCTGAGGTCCTATTGGTGGAATCCCAGAGCTGTTAATTGGCCTGCTGGCCCTACTTAAGCCAGCAGCAGGAACAGGAAGCTGTCTAAACAACTGGAATCCAGCTGTCTAAGATGCCTCTGATCTCCACTATCCTGATCTGGCCTGACTCTGGTTACCGACTAGAGCTCCTGATCTCCCAGTATCTTGACTCTTGACTCCTGTCTTGTGTCTGTGGACTCTGGCTCTGACGACCAGGTCTGGCTGCCCACAACTTGGCTGTGACACTCTTCTCTATCACAAACTTCCTGTGTTACCTGTGGCAATTTAATAGGCTGAAATCCAATGACATTAATAGGAGTTTTGCCATTAACTTCAAAAGGGTAGGATTTCATCCTAAAGCTATGTCTATACTATGAGGTAGATGTGTGATTCCCAGCTGAATAGACATACTTGTGCTAGCTCTTCTCTGAGCTAGAATGCTAAAATAATAGTGTAGTCACAGTAACACAGGCAAGCAACAGTGGCATCTGTTAGCAGCCCAAGTACGTACCAACAAAGTTCAGGAAGATTTGTACTGGGGGTGGCTAAACTACTGCTGCTGCTGCCCATGCTACCATGGTTTCACTACTATTTTTAGCACATTAACTCAGAAAAGGGCTAGCATGAGTATGTCTTTGCAAGCTGAGAAGCCCATAGAGTAGCCTAAGACTATCTTGTGCCTCAGTTCCCAGTTGGTAATGGATAATAGCACATCTCTACCTCATAGGAGTGTGGTGAGAATAAATACATTAAAGATTGTGAAGATCTCAGCAATCACACCAAAAGGGGCCACAAAAGTACCTTAGATAGATAATAATTAATAAGGGAGGTATTTGGAGGGTAAAAATTATTCTCAAACACAGTGCAAAGAGGTCAAATATCTAACTGAAAGCATATTAATAAATTAAAAGGAATATATATACATACACGCACACACAAGGAAAAAACACCTAAATTTAATAAGACAAAATTGCTTCAGATCATTGGATACTGGCTTATTCAAAATGTTCTCAACATCTTTTTGAACTTAGGCTGAAAACTCATCAATTGTAGGCTATTACATATACAACATTGCAAGAAGCCACAAAAGTCACGTTGAAATATGAATGAAGCTGACTGTTACATGATCTGTTGTACTATCTGAGATGTCACATAGTTTTGTGGAGGAAGCCTCTGACAGGTCCATGCATTTAGAATCATATGTATATAATTAACAGATTCCAGGTTAATTAATTCCAAGGTTCTCCAGTATTTATTGTTAGATAGTAGGGAACTTGGCCCCCAACAATTCAGAAATGTATGAAAAAAGAAATATGCACTTCATGCATCTAGGGCTGCTGATTATATGAGAGAAAGATTGTACAAAAAGCCTAGACTGACAAGGTTACAACTATTATCAGATAATACTGAGCAGAGTATGAAACCGTCACATTTTTTCTTTAAACCATTGTTTTTTAAAAAGGAGAATTCTTAGATCAAGGTAAAGGGCAAAAATTGTCTATACAGAAAAATGGCTTAGGGCATGAGTTTCTTTAATCTACAATTTTTATGGTCCTCTTCCAAGAGGAGTGAATAATATACTTCAAAATTATTGCACTGAGCTCTGGCATAGATGGCGGTGCTGGCACTAAAACTATTTCAATGTTGAGCATGGAAATTATGTATGAGAAAGGGCTGCTGGGACTTGTCCATAGTTATTGACTGTTATTACAAAGAGGAAGGGAAGGGAGGCTTTTGTTAACTATTGTAGGGCACTTCTAGGGCATTCATCATGATAATATTCAGAATGGATTCTGGTGGATAGTTTGGCTGGTTCTGGACAGTTTTTATTACCTCAGGGGAAAGTGGAGAACAGTAGACAAGTAAAAAGTAAAACCATACCTATTTTTCCAGCTGAGGAGCAATGAAGTATCACAGATGTAAGCACAGTGTTAAACTTTGGCTGCTGCTATGCAGTCAAAGAACAAAAGACATAATGCTTATTGTATTGCAGGTACCTTATTAGTGTAGATGAGTCCTGTTACTGACTGTGAATTGTCTTTCAGACCTATCATAGTTATTTCCTGATAGCCTTTTATCTGAGACAAACTTTAGGCTTATATATCTTTCTTTTGGTCCAGTCTCCTGCTTTCCCTCTGTTGAGGTAAACTGAGTGATAAGGACTATCTTCCTTTCTCCATGGTGAAATGTTCAAAAGAATAGCACATTGTGCCATAGGCAGACCAATTTCTTCATCTTCAGAATGATGTGTATTTTCAAAAACTATGTCGACAGGTTGAAAATTAGGCATGACAAGGACACCCAAAGTATGTATAGTACATATGCACAGAGCTTGGCCATGTAAGCAGGCAGGGATGCTAAATCTCAGAGAAGCACCCTGATCCCTCTATACTGGTCCCAGCAGCTCCAAAATCAGCCACGGCCATTGGACTGTTTTCTGATTTGTCTATTTCCTTTCCCCCTCTTTTCCTTCGAGTGAGCTGATCTCGGCTATGCCAGAACACACTCTAAATAACATGATAGGGCACAGTGATAGTTCACAAAACTTTTGTAAGTTAATAGTCCATTAGTTAATAGCTGTTGTTGTTTTTAATGCAGTTGGATCTTCTAGCTTCAAATGCTCTTGTGGACTATATAAACCACTGAAACACATGTTGCTTGTGGACCTGTAGTACAGAAATATGTTTCACACCATTTAGTTTCATTAGCTTCATCATGCTATACATATACTTCCCATAGGCTTCCTCTGGATTGTTCAACTGAATCGTCTGACTGAAAGTTAACATTTCTATTTTTTTTTTTAAATTTGGCTGGGCTTATGTCTGCCATATAAGCAAACAGAAAAATGGACCATTTTTATGAGAACATTTATTTAGTCAAAGGTGACCATCTGCAGAAGGTAAGCCATCCAAGGAAGACTGCTCACTTAATATGATGGATTAAGCCCAAACAACAACAAAATTTAATGAAGTCAGGAGTCTAAATCCTTTTGACCAAAGGGGCAATGTTAACTCTGTAGAAGACACAAAAAGATTATGGATGCATTTAACAGTAATTAATTAATGCAACCTGGAGCCCATTGATAAGTTTGAAACGTTCTCATTTTTTTCTTATCTGCAGGAAAACTTACCTGCTCTTTGCTATTGACTTTGAATAATTCTTTTTGAATCACACACATTTCCAAACACCTGCTGTGCTTCCACTCAGGTCAGGCTAGAATTCGCTGGCCTTTTTAACACTCAGTGCCCTCAGATAAGGAAATGTCATGTGCTCATTCACATTAAAATCTAATGTGGCATTATTTGTAAGGAGGCCTTTTTGACTGGTTCAGACAAAGGGCTTGGTCTTCCAACATGTAATCCATGAATAGTGCATCCTCATTGAGTCAACAGAACTACTCACATGATTAAAGGTTTCAGGACCAAACCCAAAGGATGCATGCTGTACATCAAAGGCCCATTTAATACTAGTTCATTTGACTCTAGGTTAACTAAAACAGAAGGGATATGCCAAATCTATAACTGTGCTGTGCAGCCAAATGCCAGCTAAGTTCAAGATTCTGTTGCCATCAAAGTAAATGACATATCTCCAATTGACTTTTATGATCCAGGGTCAGGCACCAGATGGGAATTATATTTTACCAAAAGAAAATAAGACAAATCCTGTTCTCACTTCCTTTTGTGAAGAGAGCCCTCTAGTAGTGATATTCCAATGTATAAATGAAGGCAGGATTTTGAGTACTTCCTGCCTGGTTGAGTACAGAGCTGGTTTGGAGGCAAAACAGAGATTTGCTGGAGAATCAGCTGGAACACAGATTCTCTTCTCTTCCTCCCTCCAGTAGAGAGGGGCATTAGAACAACAGATGCCACTTCTGCTTCTAGACTGGAGTAATCAATATGGAGGAAGTTTACATCCATTCTACAGTTTGAGGAGGAATTCTTCTCAAAGAAAACTTCTAGCAGTCAGCTCTGTTATTTGGACATGTGAGAAGATTTATTTCTATATGATCAGTCATGTTGGACACTATGGCCCCTGTGACAAATGTGACAACTTCCTGCAATATCCTTCAAAAATTATTGTATTAAGTAGGTTGGTGTCCATTGTAGTAAAAATGCAAAGTATATGTATTATTGTGAAATTTTATGTAACTTTTGTAGGGGGAAGACGTGGCCAATGTAAACCATGGGAAGTATTATGAGCTTCAAAGAGCTATTTGAAACAATGTGCCAGACAAGAATGAACTTATGGGACAAACAAAATCAAGTGGGTTTCTCAGGAAATCTGTAGGAGGCGGTATATGCAAATGTACCCTCTCAGTTATAAGAGAATTTAGCCTTTTGAAACTTTGACCTGAGGACAGGACCTTTGTCTGCTGATTACCTGTTCCCAGGTCCCAAGATCAAAGGCCCAAACTGTATAAAGGAGGGACTGTCAAATTCATAGGTGGGCTTCTTCTGACCAAAAATCATTATGAACTTATGACCACAGAAAAACCCGTTGGTGGAGTTTGAAAGGACTGAATCCTACCAGAGCCCTTGCTGGAGGTGGGGTGATCTCTAGTAATCTTATTATCATGAGTTTAAGTACTTCTATTATGTTTTCTCTGTAATGCTTTGACCTTAAGAATAAATGTGCTTGCTTAGATGTGTGGTACTTTATGACTGTGGGCAGATATGCTGTTCATAACCTCTGGAGAGAAAGCAATGTGCAGACACTGGCTGAGTAGGCAGTCTGGCTTGCTGAGGAACTCTAGGTATAGGCAGGGAACTTTGCAACCTGGAAAAAAAATCCCAGTCAGCGGGTTTGGTGATGAGAGGTGATGGATGATAAACCAGGAGTGGGTGCAGTTGCTGGACCATGGAGAGGGAATAGAGGTACAGTTGCCTTGAACCATGACAGCTCCAATTCAGCAAACATTTGAGCAGTCCCTTCAAAGTCAATGGAACATTCATTGCATGCATAAAGTTAGGCACTTACTAATGTACCTTGCTGAACCAGGGCCTAATAAGGTTGATGATTTCTTGAAACAGCAAGTTAGTAAAAAATATCTATTATGTTGACATCATCAGCTCAGGATTAAACAAAGACTGTGAATGGCTAGCCAACAACAAAAGCAGTTTTTCCTCCCTTGGTGTTCACACCTCAACTGCTAGAAGAGGGCCTCATCCTCCCTGACTGAACTAACCTCATTATCTCTAGACTGATTCTTGCCTGCATATTTATACCTGCCTCTGGAAATTTCCACCACATGCGTCTGACGAAGTGGGTATTCACCCACAAAAGCTTATGCTCCAATACGTCTGTTAGTCTATAAGGTGCCACAGGACTCTTCATCGCTTTTTACAGATCTAGAATAACACGGCTACCCCTCTGATATTTTGATAATTGTACATAATGGATAAAGCACTGCATATTCACTATCCACTTGTGGTTTAAACCAAAGGGTAGAAATGTCACTCTACCCCAGTCCTAATTAAATGTTTATTCATATTTTCCATTGAGAGATTTTGACATTTTAAAATACATTTGTTTCATTGTAGACCATTAAAAGGGTTTTTTTTACCCCTCCTTTTTTTCTTTAAAAAAATGCACTATAGAGATTACATAAGTAACATCCCTGGAAACTATAGGCCCTTTTAAGCCTGTTGTCCACCAGGAATCTGGAGTTTTTATTATAGATGCTTTCTAAGCATCTTGACACGTCAGCTTCTATATAAAAGCTGATGCTAGTGGCTTTCCTCTCCAAACATGTGTACCTTGGCTTCTACATGGGGGGATGCGTGTTTCTATTTTGTGGTAGAGAAGCAGAGTATTTTACATGGCTTAGTTGTAGCTTTACAGTGTAATTTATGTTGTATTACATTGTTTAGTTTTGTGACTTTTGGGTGGGGGAGGGGGAGAATTTGATGGCGGCCAGATATGCTTCCCATGCACGAAACAATGTATGGGAAAATTTAACAGATGACATGGGGGCTGGGACACTTGTCACTTTGTAGAGTGGAGAAGGATTTTATAATCCGATTAGGGAGTCAGGTTGTGGGGTTGGAGCTTGTATTAGGGTTTGCATACCTATCCCTCTGTCAATAATGTGAAATTTTTTCCAGGGTCTAACATTGCACACTGATTGAATCCCATTCCCACAATTCTGCAGTCAATAGACTTCCAGTCAACTGAAAACAGCATGGTCACAAACAAGACTTACTGCTTTCAGCTTTGTAGGCTGCACAGACTCTGTATACAAGATGCCAGTTTGCCATCAGTGATGCAGAAATATGGGAAGGAAAAAACAAAATATTCTGTCTAATGGATCCCCAATAAGCCTGAATAAATGACTCATATGTGCTCTACACATGGAGCAGAAGTGACATGTTCATGTTTAATTTAGTATTTGATACATTGACAGCAGCAGAGTTCTTTACGAGGAATCATACAAAGGTCTTGCACGTATACTAGACATACATATTTGTCCATTAGTACTTGTCCTCTTAATTGATTCAGTCCTTGTGCCAGAGCCACTGTTATACCTTTCCCATAAATCTGAATTGCCTTCCCACTTAGACACAACTAGACAGAGGGCTGGTCTACACTAGTGGGGGGGATCGATCCAAGATACGCAACTTCAGCTACGCTATTCGCGAAGTATCTTGGATCGAATTACCTAGGATCCACATGGCACGGGATCGATGGCCGCGGCTCCCCCATTGACTGTGCTACCGCCGCTCGCTCTGGTGGAGTTCCGGAGTTGACAGTGAGCGCGTTTGGGGATCGATATATCGCGTCTTAACGAGACACGATATATCGATCCCGGATAAATCGATTGCTACCCGCCGATACGGCGGGTAGTGAAGACATACCCAAAGAATTATTTCAGCTGGAATTAGACAGTTACTTCCACACTTTGGCCTGCATAGCTTTCTCCTTCTTTATGGTCTCTTATATTCTTTCCTTTAGAGATGGAAAGACCTATTTTGTTTAATTTTCAACCCACTCAAATGTTTAGCCATAGAATGGACTTTGCAGTGTACCCATTCCATTTAGACAGTGAAAGTTGGTTTTGGAGGAGAAAGGAAATGTGATCATAATGATATTGATGATGTCACATAAAGACCCTCCCACCTCCTCCTTATACGTTGTCAGAAAGGGGGATTGCAAATTGGGGGTGGGGAAGGAAGAGAAGCTCTATGTTTTGGCATCAACTTGGTATGTTTTGCTGTGTCCCCCCAGGCATTTATCTACCTGTCTTCTGATTGACTTGGCATTACAGGACATTTGTTTTGAACCGTGAATGTTTGGGGATGGAAGGATCTTCCACACCTTGTGCATCCAAAACTCATGCTGATTTAACTGGATATATTGCATGTGCAAGAAAGGTAGGACTAGGTCCTATATGGGCAGTGACAAAAGGATGATTTCCCCACCACCACCCCCGAGGCCGTGTTCCAGAGGTGGCAATAGGCAGATTTCTAAAATTATTATATCTTTTTTTCTTTTCTTTGTTCTAAGGCAAATATGTACTGAGTACTTTGTGAAATCAGTGCAGCAAGTTGTGAATGATGTATGACATGAAAAATCCTCCCGTGCACAAAGTACATACTTATTAGAAAACATTATGGGAAAAAATTACTATCGAGCAGCAGTAGCTGCTTTTTTATAACCTTAATTATAATTGAGGTTGTAATATAATTAGCAGCTGCACACCTTAGGCTTTGAGCTTCTCAGATTTCACAAGCTAAGCAGGCTCAGATCAGGTCAGTGCTTAGATGGGAAACTGATAAAGCTAACTCCTCCAGTAAAGGAGGTTTCTAAAATAAAGCTGGTATCTGAGATCCTCTAAAGATGTCAGCAGGGTAATTCACAGGTTATGTCCTTGCTTATTGAAGGAGCTCTAAAATGTAGAGGTGGGTTAGCTGGTGGTAAGGATAAGCTGTTAGACAGAAAACCCCACACCCACACAACTATCTATTTATTTATTCATTTATTTATTTATATAATATAATATTATGGTGGCACCTAGACCTTGTTTAAACTAGAATTTACGTTGGTATCACTTATGTTACTCAGGGATGTGAATAAGCCACCCCCTGAGCAATGTAAGTTATACCAACCTAAGCACCAGTGTAGACAGCTCTATGTCAGTGGGAGAGTTTCTCCTGCCAACATAGCTACCACCACTCTTCAAGGCTCGAGTAATTAAGTTGATGGGAGAGCTCTCTCTTGTCAACTTAGGTAAAGGTTTCTAACCAGCAGGAGAGCGAAGTTATGGAACAGCCTTCCAAGGGGAGCAGAGGAGGAAAAAAACCTAACTTGTTTTAAAACTGAGCTTGATAAGTTTATGGAAGGGATGGTTAGATGAGGTAGCCCACTATGGCAGGTGGCCCAAATGCAACTGCTAGTATCAAATATCTCCAAAGGCTGGGGATGGGATACTAGAGGGGGAGGACTCTGAGATACTACAGAGAATTCTCTTCCAGTTGTCTGGCTGGTGGGTCTTGTCCAGAGGCTCAGGGTCTAACTAATCACCAAATTGGGATCAGGAAGGAATTTCCCCCCAGGTCAGATTGTTAGAGACCCTGGGATGGGGGTTGCCACACCTCTGCAGTGTGGGGCACGGGTCACTTGCTGATTTGAACTAGAGTACATGATGGATTCTCTGTAACTTGAAGTCTTTAAATCAAGATTTGAGGACTTCAGTAATTCAGCCAGAGGTTATGGGTTATTACAGGAGTGGGTGGGTGAGGTTTGGTGGCCGGCATTGTGCAGGAGGTCAGACTAGATGGTCGTGATGATCCCTTCTCATCTTAAAGTCTCTGAGTAACACCTAACACAAGAACTAGGGGTCACTAAATGAAATTAATAGGTAGCATGTTTAAAACAAACAGAAAGAAGTATTTCTTCACACAACGCACAGTCAATCTGTGGAACTCCTTGCCTGAGGATGTTTTGAAGGCCAAGACCATAACAGGGTTCAAAAAAAGAACTATATAAATTCATGGAGGATAAGTTCATCAATGGCTATTAGCCAGGATAGGCAGGAATGGTGTCCCTAACCTCTGTTTGCCGGAAGCTGGGAATGAATCACTTGATGATTACCTGTTCTGTTCATTCCCTCTGAAGCACCTGGCATTGGCCACTGTTGGAAGACAGGATATTGGGCTAGATGGGCCTTTGGTCAACCCAGCAGGGCCGTTCTTATGAGTATATGATTTGTCCAAGGTCACACAAGTTAGTGGTAGAGCCCAGAAACAGAACCCACTATTTCATGACTCCCACTCCAATGCCCTCTTCACAGGACCACCCTACTTCCTAAATTGGTTACTGCAAGAGAAAGTTGGATTTTGCTTGTAAATTGATGAGTGAGCTCTAAAGAAAGGAACTTATATCCTGCAGAACACTCTGGAGGAGAAAACACTTTGGAGAATGTCTGTGTTTAAGGTAATACAGATTTATCCAAAGTCCTTTGAAGTCAAGGAAAGGCTCAAAATCCTGAGTGATTGTTGGAGTGTTCAGGTTACGAAGACACATTTATGTGTACTTGTTAGACTATCCAACAGAGTGACTCCCTTTTGTAAGAAAGTTTACAAAATGCAGTATTGTTCTTTGTTTCTTATCCTTTGGTGTGTAAATATAGCTTTATTTTGTTTTATGTTTACATTGTTCTTGTTTTAGGTTGAATTATTACTTGTAAAATAAGAGATAAGAAGCCAAGCCAGCACCAGTCTTGGGAGACACTGCATTAAAAACAGAGACATGCGGAAGGCTATCAGAAAACTAAGCTTTTTCCTGAAATGCTATAACAAAACTGAGAAGAGGTAGCAATGTTAAAGGGACTCCAAAATTCACTTGTTACAGATATAGCTAGTTCTTGTAGGAGATATTGGGGTTGCCAAAGGAATTCCAAGTTGCTGTAGAAGTGATGTTTTGTAATTCAGGATTTTATTGTGCCCCAATGCTCCCATTGACTTTAATAATGCAGAATCAGGGCCTGTGTGTGGGTTTTGTTCCTCCTATATGTCAGTGGGAGAGAGGTCACTATGCTGCTTCCTTACCGAGGAACTCCTCGGATGGCCCTACCTTTCAGCAGGTCCTGAGGGCAGACATGTAGTCTGTTCCCCAGGGACACAAACCTTGCTTTCTGATGTAGGGGAAACACCACCACACAAGGGTTTCTTTTCCCTTAAGCCCCTCTTGTGGAAGACCCAAACTAGTCCTCAGGTAACAGTCATCCCTGTGTCATTAGTAATCCAGTATTGAATCATGGAGGCCATGAGAGACAACTGTTATCTCCTGTATCTTGGCCAAACTCCAGTTTGGATAACTCTGTTCCTTTCACCTCAGTTCTCCCTGCATTTTGCAAATTGATACACTATTCTATGCTGAACACAGTTCTGGAAGGTGCTGAGATACTATGGTGATGAGGGCTAAGAACCTCATTACAGTAGAAGAGAATATTTTTCTTAATTTATTGTCCTAAACTGCTGTGTAGTTTTGCTGTGCACTGCTAAACAGTTGCTGCATCCCACCCAGAGAGGTGCTTGCGTTTTAGTGATTGATGAAGTGATTGTTCTGTGTGTGTGTGTGTGTGTCTACACACACACATATATAAAGTGTTTGAAGTACTTTGAGATTCTGGGGATGAAATGCACTATCTAAATGTATGTTATGACTGTGGTGGCTTCATATTTTTTTAAATAAAAGAATAGGGCCTGGTCCACTTATTAATTCTCTTCTTTGACAATTTAATGGGATGAAATTAAATTTTTTAAAAATCAGAAAAAAAGGGTTCTGATATGGATCTCTAAGAAATGGGAAATAGTTTCTAAGGGGTGCAGTTGTAAGCCCCACTGCTTTTAAAATTAGCCAAAACACTACAAAATAAAAGGATGGAGACTATCATGAACTGACAGCTGATGGACTAGATGACTAAAGTCTTTTCCATCTCTAATTTTATGATTGTTGTCAAGCAACCTGTTTTGTCATGGATTCAGACTTACATATGTATTCTTAAGATATCTTGGCATTTTTCCTAATCCAATGGTCTTCAATAATCAGTAAATAAAAACAGAATATTAATACTCAAACTAATATTACTATGAAGATACTTGTGTGGACTATAACATTAATTGTAGGTATATAAAATCAACAGTTGTTTTAAAACCTCTAAAGATCTTTCCAGCCTCCCACAGAATTAATTAAATTGTGTCCATTACACCACATGTTGATAACTAGAGAAGGAGGATGGTTCAGAGAATGGGAAAAGAGAGGAAGGATGGTTCAGATGATAGGATTTCGGAGATCTAGCTTCTGTTTCCTGATCTGCCACAGACTTCCCCTGGGCTCTGACTTAGGAAATGGAGGCACAGTGAGACTATCTGTTAAAATGGGGATATATTCCCCACTATCTCACAGGGGTTTGTGAGGGTAAATGTATTTAAAATGGTGTAGCACTCAGACATAGTAATGGGGCCATGTAATTAGATTAAAAAAAACAACATATAGAATTTTCAGCTATTCAAGTAGTGCCCTTTTAAAGTGGTTTGTAAAGTGGTTTGTCCTTTGACCTCAGTCAAAATCCAACACAAGTTAGTAGTTACCAAAACAAAAGTTATCTGGTAGCCTATGGGAAATTCCCTGGCAGAAGAGGACTCTGGAGTGCGCACAGTTCGTCTTCAAGCTCCTAGATACTGCTTTGGCATGGACACTGAACTTTAATAGTGCTGGATCAAGTCCCCTTCTGGTTCAGATGGTCTGCCAAAGTGTGGGTGGAAACAGGTTGCCATCAGGATAGCGGTTGGCAGGGGCAGACTGGCACTGTCCATGCTGTTCTGTTGATGAACTTCACCCATTGTGAGTTCTAAATTGCCAGGAGAGCACTTCCTCTCATTTGACCATTGTCCCATGGACCTCGGCCATCACCACCCAATTTTATTGCAATGAAGCCTACATTGCCACTGACTGTGCCTCCCAAGGGGCAGAGCCTTTCAGTCTCTGGGACCTTTTCATGTGCCCTGAACCCACCTAGAAAAGGAGCAGAAGGAAATCAGCAAACATGTGTTTCTCTTTGCACTTGCACAATCTAAGAGTGACCCATTAAGGGGGTGAGGGGAACAGTTCCCCCAGCACAAGGAGGCCTTGGCAAGCTTTTACATGGGTGAGGATTTTCATTGCAAAGTTACCAAACACCAGCTGGGAAAATAAAACCCACCCAGGCCAGCTACAAGAAACCACCACCTCCTTCCTGTTCCATAGCGCTGCCCTCCTTCCACTGAGTCCTCCAGCCCCTGGGGCTGCGGGGCTCTTAGTGGAGGGTGGAGCAGGTGCCAGGGCGTGGCTGTGCTCATCTCTCTTTGTGTGTCGTCTTCTCGCTCTCTTCCAGCAGAAGGAGCCACTCCAGTGAAGGGACTAGGGGGAGGGGAGTGCGGGGGGGAGGGAGCTTAGGTGGCTCTCCGCTCCGAGGCACGCCGCCTCTGTTTGTATACAGTGCGCTCTCCAGTCAGCAGGGCTCTGTCCTCTCTCCCTTCATTGTTCCCTTCCCGGCAGAAGCCCCTGCAGCAGCAGGCGCCGGAGGAGGCGGCTGTCACCAGCCCACTGGTAGACAGGGGGGAGCGCCACACACCCAGCCAGCTCCCGAGCGCATCGCCGGACCAGCCCCTGCTCTGCAAGCCGTGATGGACTTGCAGCGCTCAGACTGGGAGCTGCTCTGCCTGATTCCGGGATCTTATTAGTAGGGGAAGAGGCAGAACTCAGCCACCCGCCAAGAGAATTAGCCTTATTCCAAGGAACCTCCAGGAAGAGGACATCTTCTTGCTGAGTCGCCTGGTGGAAGGTTCCCCCTTTCTTCCTCCTTCTTTCCTAACGAACCCCCCCTGCCTGGGCTCGCCCCTGGGGGGAGGAAAAAGGATCACGATGAGCCGCTTGCTGGTCGCCTGGCTTTTGCTCTGTTTGAGCCTCGGGGGGCCGCAAATCACCCAAGGTGAGGAGGGGCGTGAAGGCAGTGGGGAGGGTGGGGGTGTCCGTGGGGCCACGGGGAAGCCAAGTGATCCCAAAGTCAGAAGCGAAGTGCGCTGTGTGGAGTGAGAATTGACGCAGGCGATCTTGGGGGTGAGGGGGAGAGACGTGAACTATTGGAAGCTGTGAATAATACAAAGCTGACAACGTGGGTGTGTATTTTTTTTTAATATGTGTCTGTGTCGGATTAGGTGCCCTGGCCTCAGCACACATGTTCTGTTTAGTAACTATGCTTAATTAGTGGGAAGGAGACGATGAGAGCTTAAATGTAATCCAGATGAGAGGTTGGGAAGACTTCATATCCACAAGAGCTGTCCACATCTCCCCCTTCATTTTTTAAGGGTGTTAATTCGGTGCTGAAGATCCAGCTAAATGCTGAACAGTTTGCAAACACATTCACGGGCTTTAATACCGCTCTACTAATGAACGCCTGTGTCAATCTTCTTTTTTGGCTGGCTCTCTAACTAGGACATTCTGCATCTGAAATGTGGGAATAAAACACACTCCTTAATCCGATGGGTTTTTAATTCATCCCCACCCCTCCCGTAATAAAAGTTGCAGGAGCTCATCTTGTCAGGCTCTTAATGACCTAAAGATGCGAGAAGGGATAATAAAGTAACGAGGATTGTTTTTTGTTTTTTTTTTAATGCAAAGCCAGCGAAGGCTTGGTCTGATCTTCATGGGAACGCTTCGGAGAGGAGGGATACTGGGAAATACGAAGCGCTGCTGGCTCGGTGTATTCAAGTTTGTAGCGACAGGGGAGGTTTGGTCCAGAATTTGAGGCGCTCTCCCTGGCAGATTAAAGCATCCTTTCTGTGCAGTTTTCAAAAGAGAGAGTGTTTGGAGGGGAGGGGTTAAAGGGGTGTGAAAAAAGCCTCCCACTGTGCCGGCTTTGATTGAAATATCCCCATCTGGCTGCAGCCCCAAGGGAAAGCCCCCCCCCGCATCAGAAAAGGTGTCTGCCATTTCCCCTGTACGGAGCTGGAGGTATTCGCCCAAAGCAGTTCTGTTCTGAGCTGAGCAGGGGCTGCGATCTGAAACTCCTCCTCACCCTCACCGCTAGGCTAGCCCACAGGATCCGAGGGAGTCAGGCAATGTGCATGTGAGGCTCTCAAGTGCCTTTCCTAGTATAATGTTCACAATCGGCAGCCGCCTCTAAGGTGATGGGGTGAAACCCGCTGTGTAGTTAGTTTCTCAGATGCAGCGAGGGGTTTTCCTCCTATCGGTGATTACCCACCCCCAGTGCTGTTTTCTGCACTGATTGTCTCTGCACTTTGATTCTAAAGCAATGAGAGAAGGAGCGAGTGGGTGGCTGCGTGAACCACACGCCTGCCTGTCCCATAGGTGTGGAGATGGGCAGCCCCCGTTTGGGTGGAGGCAGGGAAGGGTTGGATGCAGCAACGGCAGCTGCCGCCCATCCCAATCCCGTTGTTGGGAGCTCTGTGCTGCGGTCATTCACTCATACTCACCTCCCCTGCCAGTGCTGCTGCTGCTCCGTGAATCATACCCTCAGCCCTGTAACACACACACGGCACCAAACTCAGCAACTGCTAGGGCTAAGGCTAGCCCAGCAAAGGACAGCTGGTGATCGAGGCTGATTCTAGAATTGCTTTTTAAGTCCCCACAGACAATGATCTGGCAGCTGCCCGCTCCCTAGTATCTAGCACTGTGTGTTTTTTAAGTGGAGAAACCGACAATGAAATGGTACTTTCTCCCACTTTCTTCTCTTACTGTAATTTAAAGCTCTCTGCGGGGTCATCATTGCAAATAGCTACCTGTGCAAGATGAGTTTCTCCTCAGATAGTCCCCAGCCTATAAACGTAGCGCGAACTTGCTACCAGTGTCGTTGTATCCAACCGATTTTCCTTTTCATAGGCTAAACGGCCATGTGGTAAGGGTTAATGCATTGAGATGCACTAAAAAAAGAAATGCGATTTTGTCAGACTTGTGTAGAGCAAGTATTAGCTGAGCATGTATCTTGCTAATTTCTTTAACATTTAGACTTGGCCCCTTTCATTAATCATTTTTATTTTAAAATTAAACCAATGCATCAGTCAAATTGAATATTTTATTAGCTCTTAAATTATTCATTGCTATGGGTTGCTCTCAAAATCCAATAACGTTCATACAGTTGCAGCAAGCATGTGATAGCTTATGCAATCTGTCCTTGTACCTGCAATTTCTGCCTAAAGTCTTTTAAGCAAAAGGTATTATATCTGACAAAGTCTAGACATGTCTTAAATACTCTGCATTGGAATTGTACATGCCTGCCTGATATACATCTAAGCCTTTTTCTTCTAGTTACAGTAGGAGAATTTTTTTTTTAAGTAACTGGAGGACTAAATGAATATCATTATTTTTCTACAGAGCAACATACCTTGTAGAGACAATTTGCCCATTTTTGCATAATAAATTGAATTGTAATTGTTAAAGTAAAATATTTTCCAATTATTTTAAAATGCAGTGATAAGAGCAAATTGTATTGAGTCTTCATAACATGGTGAAATTAAATAAAATGGTTCTTAAACAGATCTACTACACTAAGTTAATTTTGCTCTCTGGCATAACACTGTAATAGGCACTCTCAAAATTGCGAGGGTTGTAAGAGTTACAATTACTTACAGTGCTTCCAAAAAGTTTTCAAACAGTCCCAAACTTTCTCTATGCTTTGTTAAACTTCATCTTTCTCAATAAATATCAACTTTCATAATAAAAACTATGCAGTGGTACCATCATTGCAGTGGTCAGCTCTGCGTTATTTTGCCTTTGGGTCAATACCAGCTACAGATGGAAATTAAGTAATACGGGTAGTTAATGAGTGTGTTGCTGGTCTACCATTACATTCTTCTATTCTTATAGCATGTGCATGTTAATATACAGTTAGATTTCCTTGGAAATCATTTAACTGGTATACAAAAGCAACTTATAGTTTTTATATATGAGTGCTGAAAACTAAAGAGAGAGATCAAATTGTGATGCCTTTTAACTCATATTGTCTTTAAAAATGTATGTTTATTATAAGTTTTATATGCAGCAGGTGTATACTTAACTAGCACAGTTGTTTAGTAAATCATTAAGTTATCCTTTATAATACACAATAATAATGATGAAATAGTCTGGTCATTACAATAAAAAAACTGATTTTTCTTCCATTTTATTTTGTCCAGTCTGGCTAATTTTTTAATATCATACATACATTGGCACAGCAGTTAGATCTTCAGATACATGTTATATGCAAATATATGTGGAAACTAGGCTATAGGAGCGGAGTGGCTTCTTGTAGCATTTAGCTTTCAAGAAGATGTGGATGAATTGTTTGAAAGGGAGTTACTGGCTCTTTTGATATTTGTTTCTAAACCACAATAAAGGGTTTACCTTTCTTGTTGTTGCTGTTCTTTGGTGAAACCCGAGCAAAAGAAATCGGATGTTGTGTCATTTATTGAACAGACAGCAGCTACAGTGAAGAAACAGATGATTTATGATGGAGTAAAAACGTTGTCTCTTCTCCATAGAAGCAATACAGGGATATCAGTTTGGTTTGTACCGCTTTTTAGAAACGAATCAGAATGAAAAGTAGTCTGATGAAATCTTGTAAGCAAACTATTTGCTATAATGGTGACTAAAATTCTGGGTCTATATTTTGAATGTCAAAGATCACAAATGAATGTAAATGATCTGAACACTTGAAATGCTCTGTTTAAGCTTACTTTTTAAGTAACTTTAGAAACAGGTTGTAAGGTATGTCATAATGATCTTTTTGTGATGATTTTGTGTCCTTTTGTGAATTTCAGTAATATGTTGAAGAGATACATTATAGAAAAAAAAATTCATATGTGATGTTTTCAATGTTTCATTGTCTCTCATATGGATAAACCAAGATCTATTAAAAATTTAATACATATTTAAGCATAATGTTGATGGATGTCAGAAGAAAACTATGAAGAAGACTTTATGGTACTGATTTGTGTTGAGAATGGGCTGTTAATCAGATGCACACTCACCAGTAGGTGTTAGAAGTGTCAGTGGAGATTATTTAGACAAAGAGACATAAATCACTACCCAGAAATAAATCATGTGGTCAAACAGGTAATTAGCCATCAGGACTATCTCATGGAAAGGGGTTGATTAGACATGTCTTAACTTTACACTAATATTTAACAATTACTGTAATTATGTGGGTTTTTTTAAATCACATTTTCAAAGGGAACTTTCTCAGTAAATTCAACTCATGTGGTAGATCTTTTGTGGGAAATAGACACTGATCTGTGTAATGCCCCTGCATTGAAACAGTTTCTGCTCAGAGATTATGGGAAGCCTTTACACAGAGGCTTAGCAAACAGATGACATTGGCATTGCCAAAAAAGTCTGCAAGCTTTTTTGTCTGTGTCTGGGGAGCCTGAGAAGATATTTTTAGACCCCCAAGAAACTTTTTCAAAAGATGTTGCTTTTTCTCCGTTACAATGCAAAAACATAATTTACTCCAGTGCTTGGAAGCTTCTCTAAAGCCTGCTGCTACAGCTGGAATGAGCAGCGTGGTGCAGCAGTGCTGAGAAACATCAGAGATAAATAGCAGAACATGATTGTTCAAATTTAACAACACTGGAAGACTGAAAACATCACAGAGACTTCTTAAGATTTTCCTGTTTTATGTCTCAGTGAACCTTTTGCATCTGTAGACAACATCCATTTCTCTACAAACAGCTGACAGTGTGACCTGGCATAGTGGTTTCTCACTGTTTTTTAACAGATTACCTTTGTATTCAAATTTGTTTCCAGTGCCTGCTGGGGTAGCCCTTAGCATATAACAGATGCAGCAGGGTGCAATAATGTAAGACTTGTCAGTTTTGGACAGTAGCAAATGTCAAGCCATGCATTGTTCCAATGGGGACGTCTCTTAAAAAAAGAGTCCTTTTAAATAAAAATTGAATGATGTTTTATGTGAGGTGTGTAACAAAGACAACATTTGCAGAAGTGATTACTGAAGTGCCCCTTTCTGCTGGTCTTGTAGCAACTAGTTAAAATACATGAGAGTTTAGTGCACTCTGACAGTTCCATCAAAGGTAAATCTCTTGCCATTAGGGGCCAGATTCTGATACCCTCCCTTACCTTGGAATAAGGAGCTTACGCCACAAACGGTCTTACTGACTTCATGGGAGCACTCGGAGAATAAGGCGCTACTGAATATGAGTAACAGCATCAGAATCTGGTCCTGAGGAATTTGTATTGAAATGATTACAGTGGTCCGGAATAATTTACTTTAGAAAGATGCATGAGCTCTCTTACAAATTCATTGCCCAGGTGTAGGGTTGCTTTCTTTTACCACTTCTAATTTACTTACTGTTCATGCCTCTTTGAGAACAGCAAAGTCAAACTTTTACAAGCTCAAGAGCCAAGAGTGGTGCTGAAATCTTAGAAGATGATCATAGGGCTTGATGTTGTACTGAGAGACAGTTTTGGCATGTTTGAGGTATGCTTGAGGCTTGGCTAGTTACAGTGTCAGACTGCACATGGAGGTTTGAGAGCATGGGATGAGCATCCAAACAGTACTAATTTCTTTCAACTTTAAAACTTTGTCCAAGAACTGGGGAGAGCAGAATGTGAAGTAGGAGTCTAAATTCTTTCTGTCCAAAATCATCTAAGATACTTGAGAAGAATTGAACCAGAACAGATATTAAAGGGACTGATCCTATCACTCCTAAAGAGGCAAAGACAACATTAAAAGCAATAGAATTCCTTATCCCAAACTGCAAGTCTTCAGTGTCTCTCTCGCTCTCTCTTCCAATGAAATTTATGATAACAAGAAGTGGAGGGAAAGGAAACATGAACTGAAGTTTTAAGTGCTTTATTTCAGCCGGAGAGAGTGAAAGATGGTGTGGCCCCAAACCATTTATAGTTCTTATACTCAGTTATTATGTTGGTCAAGATCTTACCCTACATTAGGGATCCTTCATGCTGCTCCAGTGGTGATAGAAGCCCTAAAGCTGGTTTGGCTAGCAGCTGGGAGGGGGAGCCAGCATAGGGGAATCTTCAGGTGGTATACAACTGTCATAGCAGTTTCTATACTTAGGGGAGTGGCCAGGAAAAGAAGGCACAGGGTTCCTGATGGTAGCATGGTTCTTCAGTACTGGTAAAGCAGCAACAGAAATGGCACTTGCAAGGCTGAGGAAATTTGAAATCCTGGCTCTTTGGGGCAGGAAATTATGTCTTTGTATGCATTTGCGCTGTGCATAATCTGTGTTCTGAGCAGAGGTCCGATTGGGACCTCTGAATGCTACGGTAGTATAAATATTTAATAATCATGATATATATCGTATTCCTTGCCTATAAAATAGTTCCGATTTAAAAAGCGGAAAAATCAGACTGACCTTCGGTGGCTATAAGCAAATTATTAGGCACAATTAGAATATGTAATTACCTCAAAGCTGATTATTATAGAATCTATTCAGAGTGGAATACATTATCATACAAAATCCTTATAAAAATGTATTAAAGCAGCTATAACCCATATAAATTGTCTGTAGGTCAGATCCTCAGTTGGTGTAATAGCAAATGGGGTTAGATCATAGGGTGCTAAACTTCATATTTCAAAACAATCAGTTATAGGAGCCAAAAACTGTATCGGAAGCAACAAAACTTCGAGGCTTCTTAGGTTTTCTTGAAACTCAAAAGCTAATGAACAGTGCCCCCTCACCCCCCACCCTCACCCCAAACTGCTTATTAAAATGTTTCTTCCACACTACGGCTTGTATGCCAAGAAGCATTTAGAAGTGCTTTTTTCACCACATAGGTAAAGAGTACCTCAGAATATGTGGTTTTAATGGAGATACCTGCACAGTCTTAACTATAGCATTGCTGTAATGCAGAAAGTAGGTCACAAAGTAGCTTTTACAACTTTAAAAGCTTTCTTGCAACTTGGGCAGTACCATTTTCCTGCTTTGAATGTAGTGCTTGGCTAGCGTCAGAGAGTGGCATCCGATGGAAGGTAAGTAGGCATACTAAGAGCTGCCTCTGTATGTAGGAGTCGGTTGTGAGTAGAACTGGTTCAGAATTTTTCGATGAAAGCTTTATTATTATTTTTTTTAAGTTGAAACAGAAACTTTCCGCAGCAAGGTTTCAGGTATGAGAGTGAGGGAGACAGATGCAAACCCATCCCAGAGCAGCTGATAGCCTAGGAGTTAGGGCACTTATCTGAGATGCGGGAGACCCATGTGGCTGCTCTGCCTCATCTGGAGCAGAGAACCTGCATCTTGCACATCCCAGTTGAGGGCCCTAACCACCAGCCTGTGAAGTCAGTTTTTATCTCAATCATGCCTGTTCCACTTTGTATAAATAATTAAATATTAATTGGGCAAGAGAGAGTGCAGTACTCAACTGGGATGTGTGTGGCCCAGGTTCAAATCCCTGCTCTGAATCAGGCAGAACCTGGATCTTCCACAACCCAGGTGAGTGACCCCAACATTGGGCTATTAGCTACCTTGGGGTGGATGCATTTCTCCGTTTGTGAAAAATTCCAATAGGCCTATGTTTTGTACTGGCACAGAACAAAAACAAATTCTGAACTCTTGACATTTTTCACTAAAAAGAATTCTTATTTTCTGGCCAGTTGTAAGGCCTGATGCACAGCCATGCCAAAGAGTAAAGGGTGTGGTGAGGAGCCTACATCACTGGGGTCCTTGCACCGGCTACTTGCATTGTTGGAGTCTGCATGGGGAGGAAATCAGTTACCTCACTGGGCTGCCACTCCCCTTCCTGGGAAGGTGGGCTGGGCATAGATGGAACTTTGGCTCTGCCCATCCACCCCACCCTTGCAAGTGCTGGCATCAGAGCTGGTGCAGATTTTTTTCTCCAACAAAGCAAGGGCAAAACAGAGACTAGATTGTGGCTTTGTTTTCTGCCCTGCTCTGTGGGTACCACATCTATAAACTGCCCCTTGGTCAGGCTGGGTTGTAAGGCTACAAATCAGCCTTTAGTGCCCACGTTTAAAAAAGTGGTTCCCAAACTATTGCTTGTTTTGACAGAGAGCAAAATGTTCTGAAAGTGCTCATCACCTTAATCTCTTGCCAGTTTCCAGCATCAGTCAATATATTTGCCATATTTTTGTGCCTGGAGACTGACAAAAATCACTACAAAACTACTTTTTCTGTTGCTGTCAAGAAGCTGCTTCAGCCCTGTAAAATTAGGGAGAATTACTGTGGCAATTGGAAAATAAGTGATTTCTGCCCAGTGATTACCTCAGTCCTTATACTTCCTCCATGGTGCAGCCACTATGGACAATATATTGGGATGATTTTGGAATATAGTTTTATATACCAAGTTTACATGTGCAAATTGAAAGTAAAAGGTGTCTTAAAACAGTTGTATTTTTCTGTGTAGCTGTTTATCATCTTTGACAGCATCTATCAGTTTGATGTCATTACACACCTCCAGTCTCTTTAATCCAGGCTTTGGTTATTCTTTTATAGTTCCACAACTTGTGTTACTTTATCTCGCTACCATGTATTTTGTCTATAGATATTACACTTTTCAGATATTGCCAGGTTCTCCTCTCTTACCTTTTGCTGCTCGTTCACTTCAAGCTTTCTCAGCAAGGTATTATTTATGTATTTATTATTTTCATAGCAGTCATTGCTGAAATTTCATTCTTTATGAAATTCACAAAGTCCAACACACTAAAGGTATGTTTACACTTACCCGGTAGTTCGGCGGCGAGCGATCGAACTTCTGGGTTCGACTTATCGCGTCTTGTCTGGAAGCGATAAGTCGAACCAGGAAGTGCTCGCCGTCGACTGCGGTACTCCAGCTAGACGAGAGGAGTACCGCGGAGTCGACGGGGGAGCCTGCCTGCCGCGTGTGGACCGAGGTAAGATCGAACTAAGGTACTTCGAACTTCAGCTACGTTATTCACGTAGCTGACGTTGAGTACCTTAGTTCGATTTGGGGGGTTAGTGTAGACCAAGCCTTAGGGAACTCACTGGAAGCCTGTTGTGGGATAAATCTGTTTTGTGGTGGAAATCTGTTGGTGAGGAGCAACTAAAGCAACCCCAGAAACCTGCTGGATAAGAAACAGAGGTGAGAGTAAACACTGAATAAAGTGGATTCTTAGACCAGCAACCAGCATCTAGTAAGAAGAATGGTGGCTCAGAAATGACCTCTTCCTTGTGAGGAGTTTGGTAGCCTCTACCAATGGAGGCAGAGATTTCAAACTCTAAAATAAAAATGCTAGTTCTCCCCTGCCTTGTGCTGCTGTAGTCACTTACACCTGTGTAGTGTGACTATACAATCTGTGGCTCCGATTTGGTAGCATTTACACCTGCTTTTGTGCACTTTCTTTGCATATGTGTAAGTGATTATGCAAGAAGAAAGGATCAGGTCCTTAGAACACTGTGTCTGCAGTTACCCAATCCCCAGTGGCTGTGCTACATTAGCCCTCCTGCCCAGCTGGCTGACTTTAAAGCCTGTCCTGATAGGTCACTTCAACTCTGGGCCAGATTAAGACACTTTCTCCTAATTTCTCTGAATGATTGAAATAGCTCTTGCCACACCAACCAATGAGGAACTGGAGCTCTCCTTCCACTTCCAGCAGAGGAAGGAGAGATGCACTCCTCCTAAATCCCCCTCATGTATTAACTTCAGGTTTAGCTAATTCCTAGTCAGGCACACTGATTTATGACATCTGTTGGGTAGGCTTGATTCTGGCTGCAGTCCTGGCCTGGCTGTGGCAAAGTACCCAGGCTGTTCCCTGGTCTCTCCTGCAGTTCTCTTCTTAGGCCATGTTTGGATCTGCAGTTTCTGAAGCCCATCCACTCATACAGTGCAGTCTTCTTGCAGCCCAGCCCTACAGAGTTTGTGGAATGGCAGCTAGCCTGATGCTTGAAAAATGAAAACAAAAATCTTTTTGGTAAGACAATTAAGAAAACTTCTACATTTCTGAGGGGCATAGGAGGGGTATCCCTGCCCCCCCCCCCACACACACATTTTCCCTCCTCCCCTTTTTCAGTGGCAAAACATTTGTGCTTTTGGTTTTCCAACAAATAACAGTGGAGGGGAGAGGATTAAAAAGTTCCTATGGAAAACTTTCCTTTAGGAAAAAAACATTTTCTGTTCTCTTTCTTCCCCCTCCTCCCCAGAAAAACCAAACAAAAATCCAATGGAACACTTCCAACCAGATCTACCTGTAACCAATTACCTGCCCTTGCTTGGGCAGGGCTGAGCTCCTATGCTGGAGTGACATCCCCTCCTCCAGTGGGAGAAGGCTAGTACCAGGAAGTTTTGTGGGTGAGATTTTCTGCCACCTGTCTAATCAACCAGGGCTCTGGAGGTTGTAGAGGGTAGCTCCTCCCCTCTGCCTGCTTGGATTTGAGTGTCAGGGCTGGCCCTTTCAAAGCACTACTGTGCCACATGGGGTGAGGGTTTCAGCTGCATGCTGAGGTCTATCAATATTTTGTTATTTAAATGGGTGTATCCTCCAAAGAGGATATGCAGTTTCTCTCAAAATCTAGAAACCATGATATATGAAGACCAAGAGATTAGTTCAATAGATATATGCCTGATGTTAAAAGAACTGCTAAGGAAAATCCGATGGTTGTATCTGTTATGTTAGGAGTTATGATGTCAGACCTCATTGTTAATATCACAGATACTACTGTGGAAGGGTCAAGAGCAGCTCCCTGTTAGTGTGAGACATCTCCTCAACCAGCATGAAAACTATGATCATTGTGATCTCATAATTATACTTACTCCCAAATGTAATCCATTCCAGACTTCTTAGAAACAGATGATCTATTGTGAAATTTGGAATCACTATTTCAGGTAAAATGTTGGCTAATTTAATTTAATGTTCTCATCTTATGACTGTGTGTGTATTAGATTCTCTTTTCTCTTCCATTTCCGAACTGATGAGCTGTAAGTTTCTTTAAAATGCATATTGCAAATGGTCACAATGTGTTTACAGCAAGGTATATGTGTTTATCACAGTTGGAATAATTTTAAAAAGCCTTGGGTGTAGAGAGACAGCACAACTTTTCTGTAGAAAAATTATATTCAGAAGGAATATAATTTTGTTCTCCATTTTGCTGTTAAGAATATAGCAGAGAAATTGCTGGAGGATTAGACTTATTACACCTGTTCTTTGAGGAAGAAAGAACGTGACTTGCTAAAAGATTTTAAGAAACATACTGCACCAAGTTGTAATCTATTCTGTAAATGACTTTATGAAAGATATTTTAAATGGATTTAATGATATACTAATGTTGGGCCCTGGTCATACGTGACTGAATTAGGGGGGTAATTGCACCTTTTACTCCCTAGTGTGGCCATGTAGGATCTACCCAGAGCTTAGTTTTGGGTGTGAGGTATTCTGCCTTCATACATACAAGTTTAGAGGAGGGGATAGGGAGTAAGGGAAGCCATGTCTCTACTTCTCCAGTATGCTGGGCAGTGGAGCTGGCTGAATGCATAGGGCAGAGTGGAGATCATACTGCATCTTATAAAGGGCTGACATAGGATGCATCCACTCCACCCCATGGAAATGAGGTAAGGAGGAACTGCACCTTGAAGGTGTATGTCTGGGGCATATTCCCAGTGCTCTTTTTTGGGGGCAATGCCCCTATGTGTTGCTCCATGCTCCTGGTAGAGCTTAAAGGCTCAATCTAGTCCTTTTATTAATAGCAATAAAAATACATTCTGTCTGGGGCAAAACTAAATAAATGAGACTTTTTTTCTATCCAGTATTTCACATGGATTTTGGGGTGACTAATTCCCAGGGAAACTTGAAAGTACAGGTACAAGAGAGGAGATTCACAATACAAGGATTTCATGTGACATATTAACAAAATAAATCAAGGTGACTGACAGGATGGTTATGGAGGAAACAGCAGGCTACTTGCATACTTATTTCATAATTCAAAGACCAAAAAGTCTATGCCAGCACTGCCTGGATGGGAGGTGACTGTATTTATCATAGATATCCCTGAAATACCTATATGAAAATGGGGACTTCTCATTGGCCACTTAGCATTTGTAGCCCACAGTTGCCATAGTTTCATAGTTGTGATAGGGATTTGGGAAAACATGGTGACCTTGTCATTCTTCTTTGTTTTTGACCTTTTGTCTTTTCAGATCTATGCTGCTGCTAAGGTCCTATTCTCATTTGTTTTGTTTTCGTAGGAACTCTTTATTCCTTGCCTTTGAAGAGCTCTCAGTGCAATCCTCTATTTCATGAATTGAAAGCTTTCAAATAGTCTTGAAAATTATTGGTATTGTATAGCCTAATGGACAAGTACTAAGATCAACTGCAATCTTAGTACAATTAGACCAGGAACTATATGCAAAACACCCTGCTGTGTCAAGCTTGGTGTGTGGTTTGAAGGTGTTTTCACAGTGACAGTTTATAATGTATGGTAAGCCAGTGCTTATTTTCCTGTGGACCGCTATTTTATCCACCTTTAATGGTTCACTAGCTCTAGTTTGACCCCTGTAATGTCAAGACTTCAATTCATGGAATAAAAAGCACAAAATGCTAGAGTATTTTGATCAAAAGGATGGCTTGATGTTGAATGTAGGCTATTTTTAAAATAACTCCTTTAAGTGCAATGGCTTTGTTTTATTTGTCCTGGTTTTAATAAACAAAGAGGCATTAGTTTACAAACACTGCAGAAATTACAAAACCAAAACAATATAAAACTGTCTACAATATCGCAAAAGCAATCATTTCATGAACAAAATGCTGCCTGCGCGTTGCAAACTGCATATTGTGCAAATTAGGAATGTGCAATTGCTCTTTATTCATATAATTTAGGATTTTAAGGTTGCATAGAATCATGGATTCTGGGGCACAAATGTAGAGACTGGGATAAGATGTTTCTGAAAATTTGGTTCTGAAGTTAACTTTTCAGATTTGGTCTGGGTTTTTGTCACACAAGCCAAAACCTGAATGTATAAAATTAGGCGCCTTAGCCCTAAACCACAACACACTATGGGGTGCAAGATGGGGAGCCCTAATCTATATTTGCTAAGTAAGAGACCAGTGTTTTGGAGCTGAAAGTGATCAGCTCCTGAGAAAATAAGGTGAATTTTATTTAGGTGTTTACATATGGATTCCAAAAAGGCAATGGGAGCTATGGACAATATGGCCTCTTTGGAAAATAAACAAAAATTTGGCAAAACTATGAACTTTGCCAAAGGAAGACATTCAAAGTAAAGAGAGGTTTTTTTTCCTCCTAAGTAAAACAATGTAGTAACTAACAGAAGTGTTTTGCTATCCACCTCTCTCTTTTTTTTTTTTTTTTTTTTTTAAATAAGAGACCCATTACAAGTGTGAGAGATTAAATATTACCTATTCAGAGCCACCATGTTGCTCTGTTTTACTTTTTCATTCTGTGCATTCCTTTGTTCGGATTTCACTTTGGATCATTATTAGAGCCAGATGAATACTACAAAACTTTGCAAGTATATTATTTCACATTTTATAATGTGAATAAACTTGATCTGGTAGCCTTTATGCTTCCCCCTCTCCTCCTTTCTAGGGGAAATTGACCCCCAAATGGAAGGTCAGCCCAAAGGTTCACGTCCTATGTAAGCTCTGCTGTGACTACTTAAAATTGGATACATATATATATATATATATATATATAGCTTTGTACTGTTAGCCATCTCTGCATAAGGCTGAATTTCATTCTTTGTGAATGTTAAAGTGATGAAGCTTCACTCGCGCAAATGCTAGCAGAATGCAAATCTACAACCGCAGCCACATATCAAAAAACAGTTAAGTGTTTAAGATCAGCTACAGTGTAAACCTGCTGTTTTTCTTCGTTTCCATGTTTGCTGATTTACCTTTAATTGGTGCTTATTATAAACTGAATGGATTAAGCAGTGTAAAATAAATATGCTGAAATTTCCAGGAATTAATTGTCAGGTTTGTTTATGCAGTCTTTATTGGGCTATATAAGCTGACAATGGCAACCCATGAAAAAAAGGTTTACTTAGGAATTAACTTCTACAGTTATATATTTTTATATTAAATCTAGAATGAGATATTTGATAACTGTACAGCTTTCACTCTTCTGTATATTTCAATTCAGAATTTTAATAGTAGAAAACTATTTGGATTTTAATGTCCAAGACTGCCACAGAAAACCACAGTTCTTAACTATATGGGGTTGAAGCCCTAAGTACTCAAACTAGGGGTTAAAAACTAGCTGGTTTGGCACAAGAAATCTCAGATGGATGTCTTTTGCTGAGAAGCCCCAGATCTGGGATTCAGTGATCAAGTAAAGAGTTTAATAGCTCTCCTGATAGGAGTGTTAAGGGAGGAAATTAAAGTAAAATGAATTGATGAATCATTTGGTTGCACTCTGGGGAAAGGCCAGACATTTTCCAATAATTAATTACCTAATTTAAAACCTACCCCCTTTTTTTTGTTAAAGTAATAACTTGGATATTTCTACAGTAAAGCAACAGATCTTAAACTAATGTGAAGCACTGTTATACTTTTCAATAAAGGTATAGCTGCTGTAATATAATAGATGCCACCTAAAAAAATTAGTATCAAACAAATGAGCCCATAAAAAGCAATGTGGAAACAGAACTAATATAAGTATATAACATCAGGATTAAAACAATAGTAATTAAATATATGCATCGGTTATTAAAATAAATGTTTGATTACTGACAACTAATCATGAGCTGTTTACATCTGAATTAAATGGATAGTATCTTTAACTTTAAAATGAATAAATCCATAACCGTGTGTGCCAACCTTGCCCTCAGGATTGTTTCTGCAAGGTGCTAAGCACATCTATGAAGCTCTGAGCACAGCTCGATGAAATTTTTCAACTGAAACTTTTTTCAGTGAAAAATGCAGATTCAGTGACACCGAAACACTTAATTTTTGTTGTTTTGAAATGTCCTTAATTTTTTTTAAACAATTTTATTTAAAATATTAAATGGTTAAAATCAAAACAAAGTTTCATTTTGGGTAAAACAAAATGTTTTGTTTGACCCAGAATGGTTTAACTTTTTCAGAATTATCAGAACAAAAAAAAAGTCTGTTAGCCCAACTGTACTGAGTGCCCTCACTTCCCATTTCCTTCACTGGGTATAGTTATTCAGTAGGCTGCAGGATTGAGTCATCTTATCCTACACTACACTGGAATTTACAAATAGTGGCTGTAAATTTTCTAACTCTCCCAGTAATGTTTTCTAACTCTCCCAGTAATCAAGATATTTAATTTTAAATGATGCTAGATATTTGTGTATAGATTATTTCATTCTTTAATGTTGCACAGACGTTCTCTTCCATCAGTTCACCTCAGAGCAAAAGCCTGCGATTAAGGATATGCTTTCAGTTGCCACTTTTTAACATCTTCATGATTGGTCCTGTGAAGCAGTTTCTGTGCTGCTGACACTCCACTGATTCTGAAATGGAAAACATTGGAATATTGAGTGCAGCATGTGTACTATGTCTGGCAAAACAGCAGCTTACTTTTGGCACTCATACATGTTCTATTTGACAGCAGTAATGAAGTTAAAGTGTGTCTTTTTGGAGCTGCTGGTCTAATTTTCATTTGGGCAATTTAACTGTTAGAACTAAGCTCTCCTATAGCAGCTTTAATCCAGAGTGAAATTGTTTTGTAAATATGAAGCCTCACAAAATTTGAGATAAGCAAATAGTATTCTACTATTTTGTAGATAGGGAAACTGAGGCACCAACACTGCTCTACAGCCAAAATGCTTCTGAAATAAATGTAGTCAAACTTTACTAATTCTGGGTCACTGAGAACAAAAATGATGCTTAAAATTGTTGATTGGCTCTAGTTTTCAAGATATGC
>NW_020664420.1:45594046-45618052 GCF_002925995.2 Terrapene triunguis | reverse complement strand
TTATCTCTGAAGCAGACGACTTCTCAAAAATTGTAGACCAGTGTAATCTGCCCCTTGCACAAGGTCACATAGCAAGTCCCTAAAAGAGTTGAAGAGTAGCATCTATGGGGTAATATTCCCTGTCTTTTATTCTGACAAGTATAAATACTCTTCTTATTAGTTAGGGCAGCTCCTTAATCCCTTGCAGTGTGGGGTTTTTCCACCCTATCATAGAGCACCAATACAAATAAAATCTTGGCAGTGGAGTACTGTTGATAATGAAATAAGGGTTAGTGCCTTATTTAAAGGGGCCCATAAAACTCTTGCAGTCAAACTGTTGATGTTTCAGGGCCAAAAGTAAGCAGTACTGGAATGAGGTTCTTGGGGTATCCTTTAGTAAACCCAGCTCACTTAACTCCTTCTGCCAAAAATATTCTGGCAAATAGCAGACAATCTAAGTTAAGCTTTGATGAGAAAATCCCCATTAAATTGTTTAAAAACCTTCTTTAGCTAATGCTCCTTTTACTGACCTTAAGTGAGAAACACTTATCCTTCCTTCCTGGGACGGATACTTAGATAAAATCTTCAGCACTAATAATTTACTAAGCTGGGTTGAGATCATCTGTCCCTTACAGATCAGACAAGATTTCTTGATGCAAATGATCCAACAACCTCTTAATGCCAACTGGCAAGGAGGTTACAGAAATATCCTGATTCTGGTATGCATATTTTGGTTCGCCACTGAATGTCATGTGAAGTCTTAAGTGAAAACCGCTGTCATACCAGTTATTCATATCAGTGGGATGAAATGTATGTACAAATATTATTTAAGAAGTTATGTGTATATATATTCTGAAATATATTCTTAAAGTCTGTAGGTACTGGTCACCAGCAAAGGTGAAAAATAGGGTTTCTGTCAGATAAGGATGTTTGTTCATCTGTCACATGTAAATCAAGTTCTGCTGTATTTACAAAGGGCTTCCTATCAACAGTCTGATCTGATTGGAAATGAAGGATTGTGGGAACCAAAAAAAAAAAAAAATCTAACAGGAAGAGAAGAAAAGCAGGGGGAAGGGAACCTTATCTGGTGGGTGCACTTCAAAGATTTTCTGGACTATTTTTGGGGAACAGAGAAGTCACCATGCCATGCTGCACGTAGGAAGTAATTGGACAGCTGCAGATCTGTCCCTTGATTTACCCAGACTCCACCATCTAGCGTAAATCAAGGGACAGATCCACAGCTGTCCAATTACTTCCTAGGTGCAGGATGGCTCGGTGACTTCTCTATTCCCCAAATATAGTCCAGTGCAAAGGTTCAAATTTAGATTCAATTGTGCCAATTCTTGTGAGCTTTCTCATGAGACTTCCACCATTTTGAACTACATCCCAAATAGATCCAGAAAACAGGCCTCTTCCAGTTTTGTAGCCAAAGTAGAACCAAGGAAGTAAGGGTAGGTTTGGCGATAAGAGGATTGAATTCAAATTTCTATTACATTCAGGAGGTATAGATTTGAGGTTCCAGTTCATGCCTTTCTCTTAAAAGAAGATATAGGCAGAAAACCTTAGTTGCTCAGAAGATCAGAGTAGAAACTAAACATAAGAAACAGGAGAGAAGGAAAATCAATTTTTGAATACTTATCAATGGAAACAAAATGATAAGCAAAACAGAATAGCTGGAAAATCATTGCATGCAGATCACATCAGTATCCTTGGCCTTCAGAAAGCAAAGCAGTGGATGACTTAATTGAACTGACTTTTGAGAAAACTGTCTACCTAAAGCAATATTTCTGGATGTTTTAGATGACCATAATATATATTGAAAGGGCATATTGAGTACCAGACTATTCCGGGTGGGGGAGGGGATCAGACACTAAATCAGGCAACAGTACTACTTGGAGACTGTCCTTCAGATTAAAAAGAGGACCTCTAAGGCAAGATGTGATGGGGCAGCAGATCTTGATCCTGACAGACAGCAGTGTGCTAACTCAGGCCAAATGGATATCACAGGTCTCTATCAAGAAAACTCTTCTGTTTAAAAACATATAAATAAAACTTTGAGACATTTTGTTATTATACTTGGCAAAATTGCTTATTAACATGTAAAGAAGCAGCATGTCTTCCGGGACTTTGAAGAAGTCAAGAATTCATGAACTTGGACAAAAAAAGCCCCCAAAATGGTGAGATGGAGGAGAATTTAAAATGGATTTTACCAATTTTCAGACTAAATAAAAACTCCACAGCTGCCCTTTATGGGAAGATTTTCACAACCGGGCACCAAACTTCCCAATGAGTGTCTTTATTTTGGGGACTTATCTCCCATTTGTGCCTTTGAAAACTGTCTTTATTTCACAGAATCATGTGATGGGGAGGGAATAAGCAGCCACATATTTTTCTCCACATGCCACTTTTTGTAATGTTTTATTGAAGTGTTTTATGACTGGTGAGTATATTAAGGAAATATATTCAAACTTTTCAGAATGACTTTCAGTCAAAACTATACTCGATTATTTTAAAATAATAATAATATATACAGAAGGGTTAAGTGAGAGAGCCTTACAATCAGAGATAACCTTTGGCCACAAATGGAGGATGGAGTTGAGCATTCAACGGAATATATATCCATCTGTTTGCTTCTTGAAGATTGTTGTTCAACTGATAAATAATGTTTCTTAAGAAACTTCCACCTCTTGGCCCTATTATCATTAAAGGCAAACAATATTAAGAGAGATAAATACATTAATAATAAAGCTCCAATAGAAACTGTCATTACAAACCCCCCCCCCCCAAAAAAAAAAAAACAACAACCTGTTCTCTTCATGTTCTGGAAGAAAATAAACTGAAATAGTAACGAATGGTCTAGAGCTGTGCAAAGACTTTGTAAGATGGACCATATGTGTTGAGTAAGAATACCTTGAGGATAGATCATTTTCAAGACTCATTAGTGCTACTTTGTAGAGCAGAGATATCTTCCTAACTATCCATTCCATTAAAGACAATGTGAGTCTTTCCATTCACTTTAATAGGACCTGGATCAAACTATCTATAAAGTTAGAGGCAGCAGAGCTGTATCATCTATAAGGCATTCTACAATACTTGCTAGGAACTCCCATGGACCTAGATTGCCTTCCTTTTTTTGTGTGATGCAGCTTATGATCATTCATGTGACAGCTGGTGTATGAGGGGCAGAGCTAATGTCTCCACTACTCACTGTCTGCACAAGGATGAGAGGCTTCATAAACCTCCTTACTCACCATTGCACATGTGCATAAGGTCAATGCATAACTTGGTCCTTAGTTACTGGCATCCATTTGATACTGACCATTGTGCAGAGTAAACCTTGGAGTAACAGATCCAGAAGGTTCTTAAGCAATGTTCCAACAGCATTAAGGGAATCTTTTCAGCAATATAAATCCATACAAAGCAGAGTCCTCTGGAAGAGATCTTACATAGGATTGAATGAAATTACTAGCCTACAGAAGAACTGGAATTGGAGTGATGGCTGAGAATCAGAAGGAGCAGATCAAAGAGGTGGAAAAACACTTCAGAAAGTCTTTAGCTTTAGGCTGTTTGATATATTTATCTACCTGTTCTTCTGTCAGCAGCTGGTGCTTTTGGGCTAGCTACTTTTCTCTTTGGTTAGATGCCAAAGGCTAGATTCTCAGCTTGTGTAAACAGGCATCATTGGAGCTGCAATGATATAGACTAGCTGAAATTCTGGAGTTGGAACTCTTATGATCATCTAAATCCTGAAAACTTAAGCTTTATGGCAAAATTGCTGCTAATAAAATAATTGTGTGGGGCTTCCCTTCCTTTCTTTCCTTTTGTCAATGCTGCGTATGGATTATAAGGACCAATACCTTGCTCAATTTGCACAAAGAAACATGGGGGTTTCTGGTTATTACACATATAATAATAATTAGTGCTGTTGATATGATTGTGTTTCACACGTCCAATAGCTAATTATAAAATACACTTCCTAGTGTATATACCTCATTGGTCACTGAAAATTACAATCCAAAGTAGTGATATACCACATCGCAACTTGCAATCTTGAGAAAAGAAAGAGGAGATATGTTGAATAGCTATTAAAATATCAAGCAATTTTCTAACAACATCAAGGCACTCTGGAGTGTGATGAGACTGTGAAATCTTATTGTGCCTATGCTATTTGAAACATTGAGGTGTGGAGATATTTTGCAGTTTCAGTGCACCTTGGTGTTCTCCTGGCTTGAGCAATGGAGCCTGTATTCTTTAATGCCACCCTACATGTTCACTTTTTTTCATAAGTAAGTTGTATTGAAGTTTGCAGTAAATCAGGTCCTAGGATATACATTTATATACCATTTTCAAAAATATATATATTAAAGTTGGCATAAGAGGATATCTGATTGACAATGGACATAAGCAAAATTGTACCTTATCAGCTTTCCTAATATGTTCCTGTCTTGGAAAAACTGTTTGATGGCAAGACCCTTTTCTTGAGCTAGAACACTGATTTTTGTTTTTCGTTTCAAATTAATTAGAAGCCTGCTTTATGTTGTCATGGAAAAATTGTATTCCTGTGTTGACCTCTGAACTCATTTGTGTATTTGAGCTGACTGTAATGTAGTAAATAAATTACTACATGATGCACCACAATAAATGGGACACTGCCAGAAAGAATGTAACCTGATTCTCGGCCCAATCCAGACCTTGGAATAAATCTCAGCAGGTCATGTAAATTAGGATGGCCTATTATGATAGAGAGCCCAATGTTTGAGTGGCAGGAGGGCCTTTGTCACTGTAACATAGGAGTACATGGAATGTGCACAACTCATACAAGCGAGCTCCCTACCCTCCCCTCAAGCAGACCTAAAAGTATCCCCTACCTCCCTTAACCCATGCGGCGGGGGGGGGGGGGATACTCTATCTCTAGGGCTATAAAACCTCTCCAACAGGTCTGGGTGGAGGAGAGTCAGGACTAGGGTTATTTTATTTTAACATAATAAAGTGGGATTATATCATATCATCAGTTTTTAAGCAAAAATTTCCCATGAATTCAGTGAGTAGTTCTGCCAAAAAGTTGATGGAGATGCAGTGGAATTATTCTATTTCTCTGCCTCCAGTTGTCTGTCAGTGGTGGTGGTCTACGCAGCCTCACTTCCCTGACCTACCTTGGATCCCTTGGAGAGCTGTTTTGGAGCTATCAGCTCTTGGTGCTTTTTGGACCTAGTGACCCTATTCAGTTTATCCCTGGTTGGCAGGCAGCTGGGGCCTAATCCCACAAGGTGTTGCATTGTCCTGAACTCCCATTGACTTCAGGAGGAGTTGAGATCACTGTATTTCTCAGGAAGCTCTCATCAGCTCACAAGATTGTGTTCCTGGTGGGAAGCCTGCATCCCTCCTGGGATGCATGCATGGTACATTCTTTGATAAGTGTCTCCAGCACCTAATGCTTACATGAGGAAGCTTGGCTGGGAGAAGTGCATGACTCTGCCTCTGGGAAGACAGAAGAGTTGGGTGAGCTTTTCCTTCTGTTTTTGCATTAGCATTGGTAGAGCTCCTGGAGCCTCTGCATTACGAATACTACTGGTCCTAGGGTTTTGCTCAGTCTTTGTCTTTGTCATGAGCAATTCTATGACAGTTAACCAACAGAGAAAGAACCTTCTGAATAGGAAAGGCAGAAGTCCTACACAGTGCAACCCTTGGCTGTGTGACTCTCCGTGAGAAGGAACAAGTTAAACAGCATGGCTCAGTCCCCACTGACAGGGAATTCTCTCCCCACTCCCAGAACAGGGAGCAACATTGCTAGCCAGATCCATGGGGTTTTGTGGATCAGTAGTTGCAGAGGCTGCTTTCTGTTTTGTGGAGCCCACGGATTTCAGACTCTGCAGATTGTAGGAAGAGGGTTTTTTAAATGGCACTCCATAGATTTCAGTTGTGCCACAAATGCTTTTCTAAAGCCACCATTCTGATTTTTAGACTTCAATAGTTATGAAGTTAAGGAACTAAATCAAACTGATTACAGGCTTCTGTTCTACAAAAAAATATGTAATTTTCTGCATCCATTTTTCATTTTAAAATTAAAGTGTATATGGTGAATAAGCTTAAAAATTGCAATTAATACCATTGAATGATATAATAGTACAGCTGTTAAATGCAAATCTAACTTGGCACTCTCAAATAGCTGTGCACAAACTAAAATTAATATTTCTTCATAAATAGCCAAGGCTATTGCTTTTATTCCATGATAGAAAATGTGGAACTTTAGTGGTCTAGTATCCCAAGGTTTATTGTATTTCAAGTAATAAAGTATTGGATTGTGATTGGTGATTTTGAACTAGTAGTATTGACCACTTGCCAAAAATACCCAAAGCTGAGTATCTTTGATCCAGTAAGAGGGAAGAAAAGTCTTCTTCCAAGATTTTGAATATGTTTAAAAACTTAAACAAATATTCATAGATACTATTTGCAGTATTCCCCTGGCTCTGTTATTTAGATGGGAAATGGATTTTTGGCTGTTCTTCAGAAGGGTCTTTTTCAGCTTGAGAATCTGTTGGGTTTTTTTTCTGTACTTGGTAGTGATGTGGTCTTTTTAAAATGGAATGACGATGGTATGATATTTTCTCCAGTGAAACCACAAGATTTTAAGTGCTCTGGCACTATTTCAGCTGAGGACTATTACAACCCAAAAGTCTTAGGACAGCAGAATTTCTGGAGTGATAGATTAGGAAAATGTGTCAATAGGAAAAGATAAGCTAAAAAAATAGATGCTAATAGTATATTTGGTCTTCTTTTTTTTTTTATTTAAAGTCTAATTCAGTTCAGATGCAGCTGTAATTAGTTGTTAGAAGATCCAAACGCAGTTTTTTTCTTTATTCAGAAATAGATTAGCTGTTGGTTGCATGAACTGTTAAATTTGGCAGTAAAATTAAAAGTTGATATCAAAAGCAAAAAAATTAACCACATTTAAATGTGTATGTGAAGGACTGACCTTGATCCAAAGCCTTTGTGTTACAGGGGTGCTGTATAAAAGAGAGATGGCTGTATATATGTACATAGTTGATTAACCAGATAAAATGCTCAAGAATATGCAGTGTTGCTCCTGGCTTTTGTAAGAGCAATAAAACTTTTGTTATTCATTGCAAATGGCTTCCTTTATGCTGCTCTTTACATGAACTCTTAGCAATGGGCTCTATCTAGTTCGGGCCCTTAATGCATAAAAGTCAACTGTAAGGTTAATTAAGGCTGAAATGTTTCAAATTTTAGATGGTGGCATAATCAATGAAAATGAGTTGATTTATCTGTTCCATCTGCTATTCTTACCTCCTCTACTTTCCCCATGTAGGCACCGTGGGTGCTATTGCAGTGAAAAGCAAAAGTTACCCCAATGTGGTGTATTGATGACTGTTGGAACTGGAAGCTATCACTTTAAGAGGGAGGGTGTTTCCTGGTCCTGTTTGTGAGCAAAGGGGCTCTGGAGCAAAACATCTAGGAGTGGAGTCATTCTGGAAAAAGCCAGCTTAAAGTAAGGTGGGTTGGGATGAATTGTGCTTCGTTGCACTAGGGAGCAGCCTGTTTTCTCTCTGAGTATTTTTGGTCCTTGTGTATTATCCTGATGAATTCTAAGAAATAAAGTAGTGTTACATTGCAACCTTCCAGCAAGAACATTTTTTCTAAAATCTAATTTCCGTAAGTTTATGCTGTGAATGTAACACCCAGTTGAGTGACTTTCTTGGAAAAGCAGAGGGGCCTGACAATGCAGAAACATTGACAAAGTCACCAAATGTTACTTGGTGGCTTATATGGAGCACCTGTGCAAGGTCCTTCACACAACTTGGGCTACAAGGATATAGGTTCCTCCACATCTCTGCATGCAGCAGAGGTGTCTCCATTCTCTCCAGAATGGACGATGGAATCAAATGAGGGAAAGGGCCATAAGGCCCCACATTTACATATCCACTCTCTTTCTCTAAGACCCTCACAAACAGTCTTCATTAAAGGACTATGATCGCAATTCCTGTGCCCAGACCTTCATGGCCAAAGGGGGACTGCCCTGTTTTTGTTTTTATTTTTTGTCATAGGTAAGGTAAATTTGATCCATAGTGCAATAAGTAGCCTTTCACCTCTGGAAACTGGGTTCAATTTCTGGTTTAGGGAAGTAGTGTAAACGGCTTTGGTGATTTCATTCTAGATCATATGATCTTAAAACTATCATTCAGCTTGACATGCGTAGTACCATCTGTTCAAAAGAGAACAGTTATACAATAGCAGATACATTGCAGGTCAAGTCTGACATATCTGACAGAGTTCTCCATGGAAACTTGCATGTTTGCCCTGACTATACTTGACTTACATTAGTTTCTCAGTTTAGTCCTTCACTTTCATGATCTCTAAAATTCATGTCCCTCCCACAAATAATTATACAGTATGAATATGATGAAAAGACGAGAAAAATCAGTGTTGCCAAATGGGGAAGGACAAGATTACAAAGGAAAGAGGTGCTATTTTCAAGCTTCAGAGTGGAATTCACAATCAAAAGATAACTTTTTTTGAATATATAAAAATTTACCTGATGTAAGCAAAGGAAATAGACTATACAAGTACAAGTGACATTTTCTGCCTCTCCACTATTGGCTGGGCTTTATAATAATTATAATGGCTTTATAATAATTGTCAGAAAAATATTTGGATACCCCTATTTAGCATTCTCTGACAATTCTAGTTTGCTTGTCCATTAACTGATCAGATGGTAAGGTGGCAGTATTGTTGTGGAATCAGTCAGACCTGTAAATATTCTGTGCTGCATAATTAGTAATTCAGAACAGGGAGAGAGACTAACTGTTGTGGCACTGTGATAAAAGGGAGCAGTGAAAATAGACATGTAAGTCTTTTCTGCCTTTCAGAATGTGATAATCACCATCAAATGTGGCTTAAATGCTCAAGTACCCACACAGAAAAAATTACAGTGGGTTAGATTGAAACTTGAACCAGCACTGGAGAGTATGAAATCCCCTTGTACCCCAGCACAGACTACTGTGCTACTCCAGAGCAGATGGGCTGGTGGGATGGAACCTTGCTTTTGCCCCTCCCTTCCAACTCTCCAGTCAGTGTAGCACAGACAGACAGAGAACAGGGTGGTGGTGTAACTCCCTGCTAGTATGTGCCAGCAGTGAATTACTATCCTATGGAGCAGTGGGGAAGCAGGGTGTAAATTGTGCCTCCCAGAGCTAATCCCAGGGCTGTGCCTAAAGGCACAATCTAGCTCTGTAACTTTATATGCTATGCTTGCTAATTTTTGTTCTTGTTCCTAATTTTTACTGTGTTCCTCTTCCCTCATCCCCTTAGTTTAAGAATGAAATGAGAAGGGCGTAACTGGAACGGAAGAAACTAGAATAGAATCCTGGGAGGAAAATTTTAAAGCTGCACTTCACCAAGTGCTTAGCCATAGTGAATCAGCAGGAGGGAGGGACTGTCATAAAAAGATCACCAGGCTGTTTCAGCTGCGTAAAATCAGGGAAGCTTGTCATGTTATTGAACAGCAAAGCAGTTTTCAGAACTCCCCATCCCATCTTGCTAGGCGTTCTACACTCTATAAACCCAATCAGAGTGTAAAATATCTAAGGTAATCTGACAGTCTCATTTGATGTGAAATCATCTATTTACTTCTTTGCTGTAAAACTGGTGATTAGTCATTGTTGGTCCTGTCTACAGAAATCTTCACACTTGGGTCATGTTAAATCTTAATTGTGTGTACTATTTTGAATGTATGTCCATTTTTACAGTACTAGCTCCTTCCTGAAAATAAACTGACTAAATTTAATAGCTGTGCTTAAATTATATATCTTTTTCTAGTGGAGAAAAGAGTTGTCTCTCAGTAAATATATGACTCAGCAGTTGTTGCCCTTTCTAGTAAACTGATGGTCTTGGTCACTTAAGGGGTGAGATGTCAAAGAATGAGACAGTGTTTGTTGTGCAGTACTCTGGTCACCCATGGGAGTCTGTGAAATGAATAAAATGAACACTCTACAATTTTCAATAGATGAGCATTTGGGATTTCCATTTTATTTATTTTGTGATAGATCAGTGGATGGGTTTTAGAAGCTGAGCTGATTAGTCATGTTTGAAGTGTAAACATTATTTTGGAAAATACTAGTTATTAATATATACTTCACATAATTTCATTTTTGGGTAGGAAATGCATCTAGATATTACTTTAGATGTATTGTGTCTATCTATGGATACACCATTAATATAACTTTGCTATTATATCTTATTTAAATGATTCCATTTTAAAAATCTTGGGTATAATTATATTTGGTTTCTGTTTGCTTGATCTTTTGAGAAATGGTTGCTATACCCGAATAGTCTTGTGTAAAAAGAGTGTGTGGAAGTCACCCCTTCGACACACTCTTACCATTGGATCATTCTCCACAACCATGTAGGCTAGAAACGTGTTTTTAAACAAAAGCTGGGATTCTCATAGGATTCTGACTCCTGGACTAGGAGCTTTTAGAAAAATGCCAAATATATTAAGACTTGTGTTTACACTATTGCTAACTCAAGATATTTAAAGTCTTCATATGGTGCTTAATTAGTTCATTGGGTGTATTTAAACTCATGTGATGGGTGTGTTTCATCCAAGTGATGGAGGTATTTTGTCCAAGCTTTTTAGAAATCAGCATTTTACTTTGCTGGTGAATTTTCTTCCTTGAGTAGTGGAATGGGATGTGGAAGGAGTGAAAAAGTTGGTAGTGCAGAATGAGAGGGAGTGTTTGGGGTAGGAATAGTCTCTGGAAATGAATCAATGAGATTACTCATCTTGCTAAACATTACGCCCAACAGCAAATATTTCTAGTATTGGGCTCTAAGATGAGGCTTGATCCTAAAAATGGCCTAAATCCTGCTTGCCTTGCTGTTACGAATAGCCCCATTTGACGTTGGGCATACTTCTGTGAATGGGTTTTGGTAGTAAATATTGCTTTATCTATTCTAGTCATTTATGTTTGGAAATTTAGCATTTTGAGTGTGCGCTTTATATAAGCATTGTGCATACATATTAAGTATTAATTTTAATTGAGTTTTAAGTTAACTTTTTCAGAGACTGACTATATGCTTAGCAAAAAAAGGAAACAAGGACAGTATTTGCATAGCTGCATTATTAGGACCCTGTTCATACATTTCAACTGGAGGATGATGATGATGATTGATTTTTGTTAGAAATGGTTAGGTAAATTAAAAATATATATTGTTTCTTGAAAAAAATACTTAAAATCTATTAATATATACTGCATGAACAGGAGCCTAATTATGCAGCCATGCAAATGGTATTGCCATTTTCCTTTTGCCTAGTTGCTGCATTTGCACCGATTTGCCATAAATCCACTAAATGCTGCATTCGTGAACCTTTTCACCTGCCACTTTGCCTGCCTGCCTGCCTTCTTCCTTCACATCTCTTTGTTCTGTATTTTCCTCTCAAGGGGAGAACTCAATGGTACCTGTACTCTTGTTGCTTCTTTTCTGTCTTTTCAAAAAGAACAGTGAGGGGAAGATCCTTCCAGACCGAGGGCAGCAATTAAGTGAAGAATGAATATCCACCCACCTGGACATTCTCTCAGAGATGGGGGTCCTCTTTGAGTGTCAGTCTCCAGGTCAAGATCACCGCTTTAAAGATACATGTAGCTCCTTATATGGTCCTGATCCAAAGCCTATTTAAGTCACTGGAAAGATTCCCATTGACTTAAGTGGGTTTTGGATCTAGCCCTACATGAGCAAGTGAAACAACTAGGCATTTCTGATTCAGTCTGTCCCCATCATTTAATACTGCTCTGGCATTAATTAAGTGGCACGTCTATCTGAAGAACTTGTGGTGTTTCCTTGTTACCAGAGGGTGCAAAGTATTATTATTATTATTTATTATTTTCATTTTAGCGGAGAGGAAACAGAGATACAGAGGGAGGAAGTGACTTTTTCAAGGCCATGGAGTAGGTCAGTGGCACAGCCAAGAGTAGAATGTAGATCTCTGATGGCCAGTTCCATGCATTACCACAGGCTACCTTTCCTTAACCTTCACCGTTTTCCCTCATTCTCAATCGCAATCTCTTTCATCCTTTATCCTCTAGCATTTTCCCTCTCTATCCATCACCTGGTTGTTTCTTCTACCACTTCAGTCCCTGATTCTCTTCCATCCCAACCACTCCATTTCTTCTTTTCCCTACTATCCTCTCTCTCTCCCCTCTATAATTGGTGCCACCTTGGATCCTGATTTTCTACCCCTAATTTGGGTTGCTCTTGGGTGTTGTTTCACCTGCAAATGTTTGGGCTTGGGCTGGAGCTGAACTCTGGAACCCCATGAGGGGGGAAGGTCCTAGAGCCTGAGCTCCAGTCTGAGCCAGAATGTCTACACTGTAGCTTTATAGCCCTGCAGCCCCAAGCCCTGCAAGCCCAAGTCAGCTGAAATTGGTCAGCTGCAGGTGTCTTATCGCAGCATAGACATATTGCCCACCGTGGCTGCATGGTAGCTATTCCTAAACATTGAACGCATATGTAGCCTCCTACAACTATGAACACACTCCACTCTTTTCACGATTCAGGCTGTGTGTGTGTGTGTGTGTGTGTGTGTGTGTGTGTGCGCGCGCGCTTTACCTGGATCGGCTGGCACATAGGACAGGTTTGGGCCTGGCGTTGTGTGGGGCCAGAGTATCTATGATCAGGTGCCATAAAGCTTGCATCCAGGTGCAGATTGGGTGGAGTGCTGTATTGTAAAATGGTGTAGACTGGCAAAGGGTTGGGGTATGAATTACATTCCTCCCGTAACCCAATTGAGATCTCCTGTGTTCTCCCACAATATACTGATTATTCAGTCTTTTTACAGGGAGTGAACTTCAGCCATGGGGAAGAAAAACTTTATGTAAAGTACTAGGAATGTACGTGACAGTTATGACTAAAAACAACAGCTTTAAGGACACAAAAATTGCAGGCACTTAATCCTTTGAATGTTTATTTATTAGGGTAAATAGCCAATATATTTAGCTGAATAAGTCACTGCTTTTCATGCTGCTTTACAACACTGTGAATGACATCATTAATGACTTTGCGGACAGGGTATCACAATTTATCATGTCACAAGGACCTTCAAATCTAATACAAAGTCTGCGAAAGTGACTTCTACAGCATGATTGCAGCTGCTGCCGTTTATGCAATGAAGTCATATTGGGAGGGATAAATGTGCTGAACTGATATGATAATGAAAGATAGTGAGGGAGGAGAGTTATGGAGAATACTGTATTCTGTCACTTGCATTAGTCATTACAGTTTCACTGCATACGTCTCAAGTCCAAAAAAATGGCAATTTGTAATTAAGCTAGAAGACATGGACAAGCTGTCTGTTGTCATGGATATCGGCACACCTCTGGTATATAGGGAGTAGAAGGCAAAATGAAGCATCTCTGATCAGTCCAAAAAGAGCCAACATCTATTACAAATGTCCATGGGAGCCCTGTGAAATTATGGTATACATCTTGAAATTTAGACAGAACAATTTTTTAAAAATATTATTGCCTTCCCTGTTTCAGAAAAGTTCAGTGAAGATCAAACATTTTTAATTTCACAAAAGCAAATACTTTAAAGCAAAATCTTAAAATATTCAGATTCAAGAGTTTTTACAACAGCATTTCTTTCTAATTTTAGGCTTCCCTTTATTTTTTGCTGGAAATGTTTCTTTGCTACTGGAAGGGCGAAGACATGGGGGTGGGGAGAAGGAGGAGAGAGAGAGAGAGAAAAATGGCATTCTTCTTCTAACTGAAAGAATGAAGAAAGAGAAATGGAAGAAGGCAGCAGACACAACAAAAGAAATGACAATTGTTTGAAAAGACTTAAAAAAAATTTTTTTTTTAAAAGAGGGAAAGAAAGCAGCTGTCTAATGCCCACCAACCCCTCCTCAGAGTCTTCATCCTGAGATGACTTCTCGGGCATTAGTAGAACTTTTGGGCTACGCAGCACTTCATCCACAACTCTGCTGTTTCTAAATAAAAGTTTCTGCATGTTGCCTACAGCATAGCACTCATCTCCTACTAAGTACCCCTTGTGCGCTATGTACTGATAACTTTGCCCCACTCCTTAATGTGCACCTCCTTCTCCCACTTACCTTTTCTTCTCTGTGCTATTCCGTATGCCTGGAACTGTCTCCACCAGGCAGTTTTGTGCACCTGATCAAATGCCCCATAAAAATTCACTTTCTATATAGCATTCCACAACTCCCTCTCCATTGTTGTTCTCTTTCCTCTCCTTGTAACCCTTTAATTCAGATCCAATTAAAATTTAAATTGGGGAGAGAAGCACGTATGCCAAACATAATTGTTCAATCCCTTTCCTTGTATGTTGCATCTCTTTTTTTTTTTTTTTTTTTTTTAGGGCCCAATCCTGAAAATGCTTACTCGTGTATCTGAACCCTTACTAATACAGGTACTCTCATTGACTTCAATAGACCAACATGAATAAGAGCTTGACATGAAAAAGCATTTGTTGTATCAGGTTCTTGGATTATAAGATCTTTGGGGAATGATCCTCTTGCATGTGTCTAAAGTGTCATGTGCACTAATGGTGCAATATAAATCATAGCAATACAGTGTCATTTAAATAATATCTGAATCAGGAGATGTTTTATAGATTTATTTTTGTTAAGTGGGAATTAAAAGCAAAGGTGCTACAAAAGTGACAGCTGTATCAATTTCACTTTCCAACTCTGAAAAGTGTATATTTCTATCAGTATCTGTATGACATTTCGCTATACTTCACCACTCGCCATGTTGCTTTTGACGTTTTGAAAACACTTCTCTTCCCAGCTCAAGAGAATTAAATGTTCCCTTTCTTATTCAGTTGTTTTAATTAAAAAGCACAGTTTTAAAACTGGCACAGTTATCTGAGGTAAAGTGTTGTCAAAAGCCAGTTCTGGTCTGTCTCGCTGTTGGGGAGGAGCCCTGAACTGGGAGGGTGAAGGGCCAGTCCAAGGCTATGGAACAAACACTCACAGGAACTAACGAGCATAACAAATATCGCCATCTTCCATCCATTCAATTGCAAGGTGCACTTCTTCGAACTGTCGTCTTTTATACAAACGTATGTACACTTTAAAAACAACCCCAGAATTATTTTTCACTGTTTTTCTTCATCAAAGCTGACACTTTAAACAGGATCATGCTAGTTTCAGAGAGAGGTTACTTAGGCCTAGGATATAATTTCAGGTGGTGGGTGGGTTGTAGGGGAGAGAGACCCAGCCCAGACTAGCCAGTTGTCTACAGATCAGGGTACGTACTTGGGATATGGGAGACCCAGTTTCATATCCTGCTCTGCCTGATTCAGACCAAGGACTTTAACTTCAGTCTGCCGCATCCCAGGTAAGTGCCTTAACCAGGGATTCTCTCTCTCTCTCTCTCACACACACACATTTCCCCAACACCCCCACCCCCCAGTTATATGCAGGTTGCCAATTTAGTTGTTGGTTGGAAATTGGAATTGAAATTGAAACGTTAATACACACTTTAAAAGCATATACAGTATATGAGAAAATACTTGTACCCAAGAAAACATAATGGGTTTGGAAAGTATGAACAAAGACTAGCTTCCTCATACAGTTGTTTATGGCCATATTGGCACATTTGTTTTGGCTATATTGGCCTACCTAGTAATTTCAAATTATGATTTGTAAGCAAGGTCTGAATAAACTCTTCTGTGACAGCTAGTGATGAGCCAGAGGAGGGGGGGAAAGGCTTCAGGACCAGACTGTATTTACAAGAACACACCTACTCTGCCTAGGTATCCAGCAGACAGAGCTGTGCTGCCCAAGTGATCAATTTTGTCTGGTGTTGGGTTACAAATCACATTAGTGTTAAATGTTGTTATCCTTATTGTATGAGTAAAGGGCAGCAAAACTGTACTTAGCCTGCCTGAATGACGGTGTCTCCCTCAGTGCTTAATTTGTGCTAGGGCTTGCCAGGGATGAGCCCTGGCACTTTTAGGCTTGGCAGTTCATAGCCCTAGCACTTCTGGGCTTGCCACATCAGTTATGAAAGTAACAAACTTGCTTGAGCCCCAGCACCTCTTTCATTACAAATTAAGCACTGGTCACTCTCAAGTCAACTGCACTCCTTAAGCAGAAGGTTTGGATGCCATAGCCTAGTGAAGAGAGAGGTTGGGGCACAGGTGTTTTGCTTGGTCATGTGGGCTCTGCCTAAGGCCTGGTCTACACTATGAGTTTAATTCGAATTTAGCAGCATTAAATCGAATTAACCCTGCACCTGTCCACATAACGAAGCCATTTATTTCGAAATAAAGGGCTCTTAAAATCGATTTCTGTACTCCTCCCCGACGAGCGGAGTAGCGCCGAAATAGATATTGTCATTTCGAATTAGGGTTAGTGTAGCCGCAATTCGATGGTATTGGCCTCCGTGAGCTATCCCACAGTACACCATTGTGACCGCTCTGGACAGCAATCTGAACTCGGATGCACTGGCCAGGTAGACAGGAAAAGCCCCGCAAACATTTGAATTTCATTTCCTGTTTGCCCAGCACAGGAGAGCACAGGTGACCACAGAGAGCTCATCAGCACAGGTAACCATGCAGGCCGATAATTGAAAAAGAGCACCAGCATGGACCGTACGGGAGGTACTGGATCTGATCGCTATATGGGGAGAGGATTCAGTGCTAGCAGAACTTTGTTCGAAAAGACGAAATGCCAAAACTTTTGAAAAAATCTCCAAGGGCATGATGGAGAGAGGCCACAATAGGGACTCAGAGCAGTGCCGCATGAAAGTCAAGGAGCTCAGACAAGCCTATCAAAAAACAAAGGAGGCAAACGGTCGCTCTGGGTCAGAGCCGCAGACATGCTGCTTCTACACTGAGCTGCATGCAATTCTGGGGGGGCCGCCACCACTATCCCACCTCTGACCGTGGATTCCGACGTGGGGGTAATCTCATCAGCCACACCTGAGGATTCTGCTGACATGGAGGAGGAGGAGGATGAGCTTGTGGAGAGCACACAGCACTCCGTTCTCCCCAACAGCCAGGATCTTTTTCTCAGCCTGACTGAAGTAGCCTCCCAAGACCATGACCCCATGGAAGGGACCTCAGGTGAGTTTACCTTTTAAAATATAAAACATGGTTTAAAAGCAAGCGTTTTTTAATGATTAATTTGCCCTGAGGACTTGGGATGCATTCGTGGCCAGTACAGCTATGGAAAAGTCTGTTAACGTGTCTGGGGATGGAGCGGAATCCTCCAGGGACATCTCCATGAAGCTCTCCTCGAGGTACTCCAAAAGCCTTTGCAGAAGGTTTCTGGGCAGTGCAGCCTTATTCCGTCCTCCATGGTAGGACACTTGACCACGCCATGCTAGTAGCAAGTAATCTGGTATCATTGCATGACAAAGCCTGGCAGCGTATGGTCCCGGTGTTTGCTGGCATTCAAGCAACATCCGTTCTTTATCTCGCTGTGTAGTCCTCAGGAGAGTGATATCACTCATGGAAACCTGGTTGAAATACGGGAATTTAATTAAGGGGACAGAGGTGGCCATTCCTACTGGGCTGTTTGCCTGTGGCTGAAAAGAAATCCTTCCCTACAGTTAGCCAAGCGCGGGGGGTGGGGGCGAATTGGCGCTGAGCTTTTTGCCTTTGGCTAGCAGGGATCTTCCCTGATACCAGCCACGCGGTGGGGGGAGGGGTACAGCGATCATCCCAGAGAATTGGATGGGGTGGGGGGTTAGTTTGTTTTCTGCTGCTGAAGGTTAACAGGAAAACCGCAGCAGTCAACGGGCTTTGCTTGGTATGTGGGAAAGGAGGGCGCAGAAGCTGAAAGACAATGGCTTACATGGCCGCATGCAAGCCGAATTCTGTTGCCCGGACCTGCGTCTGTGATCTCTAACACCAAAGCCACAGGCACTCAATATTAAGATGGAAAATGCGACCTTGTACTGAAATTACATGTGCTTTGTAATGTGAATAGTGTTGTTCACCGTGAAACAGTATAAGCATTGTTCTGTAAAATGTATCTTTTTAAAAACTTCTCTCCTTTTTTCCATCCCTCCAGCAGCTGCAAATTTTTCAAGCCTCCCTCCTCCATCCCGAAGGCTATCTCAGATAAGGCGGTGGAGAAAGAGGACACGAGACGAGTTGTTCTCGGAAATAATGGAATGCACCTGCAATGAAAGAGCTCATTTGAATGAGTGGAAGGACACGGCATCTAAGTACAGGAAAGATGCCAGTGAACGTGAGGTCATGAGGGACGCTCGAGATGAGAGGTGGCAGGCTGCAACGCTGGGGCTGCTGCGTGATCAAATGGACATGCTCCGGCTTCTGGTGGAGCTTCAGGAATGGCAGCAGGATAACAGAGTGCCGCTGCAGCCGCTGTATAACCTCCCTCCCCCCTCACCATGTTCCATAGCCTCCTCACCCAGACGTGTAAGAACGCGAGGGGGGAGGCTCCGTGCACCCTCCCACTCCACCCCAGTGGACAGCCCAACCAAAAGGCTGTCATTTATATTGAATTTTTTCAGTGGCCTTTTACTTCCCTCCTATCCTCCTCCCAAACCTCACCCGGGTTACCTTGTCGGTTCTCTCCCTATGTTTATAATGAATTAATAAAGAATACATGATTTTTAAACGATAGTGACTTTATTTCCTTTAAAAGCAAGCTGTGATTTAAGGGGGGAGGGTGGTTTGCTTACAGGGAATGAGTCAATCAAGGGGGCGGGTTTTCAACAAACAGAACTTTCACACCGTAGCCTGGCCAGTCATGAAACTGGTTTTCAAAGTTTCTCTGATGCGCAGCGTTTCCTGGTGTGATCTTCTAATTGCCCTGGTGTCTGGCTGCACGTAATCAGCAGCCAGGTGATTTGCCTCAGCCTCCCACCCTGCCATAAAGGTCTCCCCCTTCCTCTCACAGAGATTGTGGAGCACACAGCAAGCAGCAATAACAATGGGGATATTGGTTTGGCTGAGGTCTGAGCGAGTCAGTAACGAGCGCCAGTGACCTTTTAAACGGCCAAATGCACATTCTACCACTATTCTGCACTTGCTCAGCCTGTAGTTGAACAGCTCCTGACTCCTGTCCAGGCTGCCTGTGTATGGCTTCATGAGCCATGGCATTAAGGAGTAGGCTGGGTCCCCAAGAATAACTATTGGCATTTCAATATCCCCAACGTTTATTTTCTGGTCCAGGAAGTAAGTCCCTTGCTGCAGCCCTTTAAACAGAGTAGTGTTCCTGAAGACGCGAGCGTCATGAATCCTTCCCGGCCAGCCCACGTTGATGTTGGTGAAACGTCCTTTGTGATCCACAAGAGCTTGCAGCACCATTGAAAAGTACCCCTTGCGGTTTATGTACTGGGTACCCTGATGCTCCGGTGCCAAGATAGGGATATGGGTTCCATCTATCGCCCCACCACTGTTAGGGAATCCCATTGCAGCAAAGCCATCCACTATGACCTGCACATTTCCCAGAGTCACTACCTTTCGTAGCAGCAGCTCAGTGATTGCTTTGGCTACTTGCATCACAGCAGCCCCCACAGTAGATTTGCCCACTCCAAATTGATTCCTGACTGACCGGTAGCTGTCTGGCATTGCAAGCTTCCACAGGGCTATCGCCACTTGCTTCTCAACTGTGAGGGCTGCTCTCATCTTGGTATTCTGGTGCTTCAGGGCAGGGGAAAGCAAGTCACAAAGTTGCATGAAAGTGCCCTTACGCATGCGAAAGTTTCGCAGCCACTGGGAATCATCCCACACCTGCAACACTATGCGGTCCCACCAGTCTGTGCTTGTTTCCCGGGCCCAGAATCAGCATTCCACGGCTATAACCTGCCCCATTAACAGCATGATCTCCAAAGCACCGGGGCCCGCGGTTTGATAGAATTCCATGTCCATGTCCTCATCACTCTCGCTGCCGCGCTGCCATAGCCTACTTCTCGCCGCCTGGTTTTGCAGTTTCTGGTTCAGTATAAACTGCACGATAACGCACGAGGTGTTTACTATGTTCATGACTGCTATCTTGAGCTGAGCGGGCTCCATGCTTGCCGTGGTATGGCGTCTGCACTGTTCACCCAGGAAAAAGGCGTGAAACGGTTGTCTGCCATTGCTTCCCTGGAGAGGGGGGAGGATGTACCCAGAACCACCTGCGACAATGTTTTTGGTCCCATCAGGCATTGGGATCTCAACCCAGAATTCCAATGGGTGGAGGAGAGTGCGGGTACTATGGGATAGCTATGGGATAGCTACCCACAGTGCAAAGCTCCGGAAATCGACGCTAGTCCTGGTACATGGACACACACCGCCGAATTAATGTGCTTAGTGTGGCCACATACATTCGACTTTATACAATCTGTTTCCAAAATTCGAATTATATAAATTCAGATTAATCCCGTAGTGTAGACATACCCTAAGAATCACAGGCATTATTTGACCTGCCCTTCTCTCCTGTTTAGAGAGAGAGCTGATTAGACTCTATAGAGAGTCTTTTGGTTTAAGTGACCACTAGAGCTGAAATCGCTGATAATCAGGTTTAAATGCTTAGACCTGCTATGGAGCAGTGTTTCTGTGGAAGAGACAGCTCAGCCTGCACTAGCAGCGAGGTTCGCCCTCTGAGAGCTGAAATCACTGAGAGCTGGGCGGACCCTCTAGGGACCAACTCGCAGAGGTCATAGTGGCAGGTGGCAGTAAAAGGCGATGGTGCAAGGCCATTGGGGACGGAGTGGTGGAGTGAATGGTGAGATGATGAACAACAGCAGGCAGAGCATTTGTTTGTTTTAGTGATTTCACTCCAGAATGTTAGATTTCTGACTGGGAAACTTTTATATAAATATGTTTCCTAGTAGACCAAGATTTTTAAAATGCATTATTTGCCACAGTGGTTCTCACATCCTTGCTATCTCGAGAGGTCATTATCTTGGGGAGTTTGTGTACTAAACTTTTTTTATTATTAAATTATAACTAATTTTTATGTAAGAATGGCCATATTGGGTCAGACCAGTGGTCCATCTAGCCCAGTGTCCTGTCTTCTGACAGTGGCCAATGCCAGGTGCGTCAGAGGGAATGAATAGAACAGGGAATCATCGAGTGATCCATCCCCTGTCGTCCACTCCCAGCTTCTGGTGAATAGAGGTTCGGGACATTCAGAGCATGGTGTTGCATCCCTGCCCACCCTGGCTAACAGCCATTGATGGACCTATCCTCCATGAACTTATCTAGGGTTACCATACGTTCGGATTTTCCCGGACATGTCCGGCTTTTTGGTCCTCAAATCCCCGTCAGGGAGGAATTTCCAAAAAAGCAGAACATGTCCGAGAAAATAGGGAGGCATGGTAAGGGGACCGCCTCCTCCCCGGGCTCCAACTTTCCCGGCTCCCGCCGCTCTCCCCAGTGCAGCAGCTGCTGGAGCCCGGGAGGAGGCGGCTGCGAGCTCGGATGCCGCCGCCGGCAGGCGCCGCTTGGCCGGAACTGGGGCCCGAGCCAGGCCGCAGCCGCTGGGACCAGGGTTGGGGGTGCTCGGCCGCCAGCCGGTGCCGCTCAGCCAGGGCCGGGGCCGCCAGCCGGTGCCGCTCAGCCAGGGCCGGGGCCGCCAGCCGGTGCCGCTGGGCTGGGTCCGCGGGGCCGCTTGGCCGGCGCCGAGCTGGAGTCGCTAGAGCCGGGGCCGGGCCAGAGCTGCTCAGCCGGAACTGGGGCCGGCGCCGAGCCAGGCTGGAACTGCCGGGGCCAGAGCCTCTTGGCTGGCCGCCAGAGGGAGCTGCTCGGCCTGGAGGGGGCCGGACTGGGCCGCGCCTCCTCGCGCCCGCTGCCCCAGCTTACCTGCTGCCTGCCTGCCTGTTTCAGGCTTCCCACGAACATTTGATTTGCGGGAAGCAGGGGAGGGGGAGGAGCAGGGGCGGAGCGTTCAGGGGAGGGGCGGAGTTGGGGCGGGGCCAGCGGGGAAGGGGCGGAATTGGGGCATGGCCGGGTCCCCTTAGAGTGTCCTCTTTTTCCAGGACTGCAATATGGTAACCCTAACTTATCTAGTTCTTTTTTGAACCCTGTTATAATTTTGGCCTTCACAACATCCCTGGAAAAAAGTTCCACTGGTGACTGTGTGTTGTGTGAAGAAATACTTCCTGTTTGTTTTAAACTTGCCACCTATTATTTTTATTGGGTGACCCCTGGTTCTTGTGTCAAGTGAAGGGGTAAATAACACTTCCTTATTCATTTTCTCTGCACCAGTCAAGATTTTATAGGCCTCTATCATATCCCCTCTTAGTCGTCTCTTTTCCAAGCTGAAAAGTCCCAGTCTTTTTAATCTCTCCTCATATGGAATCTGTTCTATACTCCTAATCATTTTTGTTGCCCTTCTCTATTCCTTTTCCAATTCCAATATATCTTTTTTGACATAGGGTAACCAGAACTGCACACAGTAATCAAGATGTGGGCATATCATGGATTTATATAATAAAAGTGTGATGCAAAATGTGATGTTAATTTGAACAGTGTTATGATTCTGGTTTTGGTCATTCACATTTTAGAATCTGCTGTTTTTAAAGGGGCTCACCTGAGCACAGAGACTGCATCCTGCTAGGGTAGGAGAAGGTAGGCAAGAGATTGTAGCTTCTCCATACACTCACCCAAGTGATGGCAAAGTAAGGCCTCAGCGTTTTCCCTGTTTGGATCTTTGAGAGGCATTTTGCCTTCCTGAAACACAATGTTTCCTGGTGCTCTCTCACAGGTGGTCTGATTTAGCTTTGCCACCTACTGACAGTTGTATCTTATTGGCACAATCCTCAATGTATACATTTTGCTCAGAAGTGCAACTGGAGTCATGGTGTGTGTTTTTTAAAGGAGACTAGAAACTTCAACTATTCAATTCAGGGTGAATTCACAGGTTTGCTTGGTTATCTTTAGAATTCTGTTTGATCATCAAGTCCATCTTTCTGCCAGTGCAGGATTGTTTTTCTGCTGAATGCTCATTAGTCCTTAATGAGCTAATCTGGTTTTTAAAGTCCTAAACAATATGGCCTCCACCATTCACCTTGGGAGGCTATACAAAACCTGATGCATCTCACTGTCTGGCAACTTTTTCTATTTCTGAAAAGGCTAGCAGAGTTTGGAAATCTTCTTCTTTTTCTAATTAAATTGGGATTGTTCAGTGAGACTAGAGCACTGAAATATTAAGACTTTTCGGCCACCCCCTCTTCAGCTGGCAGAATGTCTCTTTTCTGGAATACATAAATAGGCCACCCAGATGGAAAATCTGTGCCAGTCCCCAATATCTGCTCTTTACATATCAATTTGTATCCAGTTTGGTTGTTTCTCCTTACTTTTGAGTTCAGCATCACATTCATCTGTATCAAGTTACTTTTAATTTATTATGTATGTTACTTTTCAGTTCATATCTGAATTATCTAGCTTTTTAAACCTTGAACTCAGTGATATCCTCTAAAAGAACTCTTTGAACAATGAAACCTTCTGTTCATCACATGTGAATCAAGAGAAGGAGCGCTTTTAGTGTTTGAAAAAGTCTGATAGTCCCATCCTCTGATGCATCAGGGGTGAGCTTTCTTTGGGGTCTCTATCAAGGGTGCTCTACAGGTCTGGGGTCTAAGTGAGGATGGGGCGCAGGTGGGATATGGGCATAAATGCAAGTTATCCCTGCTGCTCCGCTAGCGCCACAGAGCGTACCTGAAAAAATTAATGTAGCCTGATGCTGTATTATATTTTTCTGTAACAGAATTGGTCAGGCGCCCCCTTCCACCCACCCACCCACCAGATTGCTGTGAGGGGAATCCAAGCCTCTGGATGACTGGTGGTTTGCCTCCAGAGTCTGAATGGAGTCCAGCCGCTGCCCTAATCTTGGGGTCCCTAGGCACAATTTCAGTGTGCAGACCTTTGTCTACTACCCCATCCTCGGAGCAGGAACCCTCTGTCACTTAATTACACCCTTTCCCAGAATTCCACCCCAGGGTGTGAGCATCTGGTTTACACCTTAACTTTCTCAGGAGACACATAGTAACTGAAGCATGTGACGCAGAAGCGCTTTGCATAGAA
>NW_020664420.1:45538663-45594036 GCF_002925995.2 Terrapene triunguis | reverse complement strand
TAACACATTATTGCTCTCTTACTGAATCATATAAAGCATAAGAGCATACACATCATTAGAAAACAATCAACATCCTAAACACAATGCCTGTCAGTAGCTCACGCTTTCCTTGGGAGTCTTTGGGGGACCATCAGGGTTCAGGAAGGCATGCAGGCAGGGTTTCTCCTGCCTCACAAGGCTGCATCAGTTCCCATCAGATTGATCAGCTGAAAATGGCCAACCTCCTTCTCCAAATAGATCAGATCCTCCCTTTTTATAACCACCTATTCTTCTGTGTCAGGTGATTCCCTTGCCAGCTTCACCAGATGACTTTCTTGCCAAGGTGACCTGTTTCCCAACAAACCAGTTATTCCGGCTAGGAGTTATCTTTCTGTCTAGAGTAATTATATTTCAGTTGCCAAGCATTTTAATTCAGTGATGTGCTTTTGTTATTTTTTGCCACCAGCCTTTGGAATTTTAGCCTAACGTGGATGCAGATGGACAGTAGAGAAGGCAAAAGGCTGGGTATTTAAAATGGAGTTTGCAGATTGGTAAAGGTACATATATAGATCCCCTAATATCAACCAGAATTCATAAGTTCCACATACAGATTCCCCCATTTGCCAGAGCTCTCCTTCTACATGATGGATATCTCTTTAAGGGAGAGTCCCTGGAGGCAACCATAGGTAAAGAAGTTGTTGATAGTATAGCATCATTGGAGCTTCACTGCCAGGGGAGCATGTTGAAAAGGGCCAGAGTTGCAGTAGAGGCACAAACCCTGTGCCCAGCAAGTTCTAATCTCCTGTAGATACCCTGCAGGTGAGTGGATCCTTATGAAGATTTCCTGCCCTGCTAGTGGATGGCTCAAGGTGACTTATGTCCCTTGAAGTTGAGCTGTTGTGAGCTCAAGCCCTACCCTTGCCGACTTTCAGAATGGGTTGAAAGGAAAGATGTTCAGTGGTTGGGGCACTATAGCCTAAGACTTGGGAGATCCAGGTTCAGCTCCCTGTTCTGCTACAAGCTTCCTGTGTGACCTTGGCCCTCTCTTCATGCTTCAGTTCCCCTCCGTGGGGAGGGGATCATAGTACTTAGTAGCTCCCTGGAGGTATAAATATGTTAGATTGTGAGGTGCTCAGATACTATGGTAATGGGAGTCATATAAGTATGTTAGACAGAGCCTTCCCACAAGCCCCAAGTTTCTAATGATAGGTAAAGCTTCTGTAGGTATAGGAAGGAAGAATACCGGTAATACCTAGGAGTCTGAGCTCATACTTAACTGTCTCATTGTAAGGGTGTCCTTTCTATGCAGAATGCAGCTATCTTTCTGCCTCTGGTTATAACTGGAATCAGATTTCAGAAATTCATACTATAATTGAAAATTGCTTTGACTGACAGTTTTTTTATGTTTTTGTTTTTCTTTTTCTAAATCACCAAAGGTGATAGCAAATATGTTCATCCAATTAGCAGGATAATACTCAAGGAGTTTTTAAAACTACTCGAGATTAGGAACTTAGCTTCAGACCTTCGGAATCCACAAGTGTAATCAGTTTAATTAGTTAGATGATGACACTTTGAAGAATTTTTGAATTCTCTAAGCATTTGGCACTTCTTGCTGTGCTATCTACCTTAATATTCATTCCTCAGTAAGTGTGTTCCTCTCTGAGTGTTTCACATTTTCAGTGAGCCACATAACAATCATGGTTTTATTGATTACAGTAACTCCTCGCTTAATGTTGTAGTTATGTTCCTGAAAAATGCAACTTTAAGCGAAACGATGTTAAGTGAATCCAATTTCCCCATAAGAATTAATGTAAATAGGGGGGGTTAGGTTCCAGGGAAATGTTTTTCACCAGACAAAAGACTATATTTTATTTTTATATATATAATGTGTGTGTGTGTGTGTGTGTGTGTGTGTGTGTGTGTGTGTACACACAGTATACGTTTTAAACGAACAATTTAATACTGGTACACGATGATGATTGTGAAGCTTGGTTGAGGAGGTGAAGTCAGAGGGTGGGATATTTCCCAGGGAATGCCTTACTGCTAAATGATGAACTAGCAATTGGCTGAGCCCTCAAGGGTTAACTCATTGTTGTTAATGTAGCCTCACACTCTACAAGGCAGCACAAATGGAGAGAGGGGAGACAGCATGGCAGACAGAGAGACACACCCTGTGTGTGTGTGTGAGAGAGAGTGATGCGCGTTGCTCCTTTAAGTACGCTGACCCCACTCTAAGTACATTGCCTTTTTAAGTTAATCAGCAAGCTCCCGCTCTCCTGAGCCCTGTCGGGTGTCCCCCCTGCTCTATGGAAGATGGGGTAAGTGGGGTGCAGGGGGGAGGGGGGCACCCTGACATTAGCCCTCTTTCTCCTCCCTCCCTGCCCCCAGCAAGCAGGAGGCTCCGGGGAGCAGCTCCAAGGCAGAGGGCAGGAGCAGCACATGGCAATGGGGGAAGGGACAGCTGAACTGCCGGCAATTGATAGCCTGCTGGGCGGCTGTCACACAGGGAACTTAAGGGAACGGGGAGCTGATCAGGGGGCTGCCCGTCCACCCTGGTTCCAAGCCCCCACCAGCTCGCTGCAACAGACTGCTCTTCCTGCAAGCAGTGGACAAAGCAGATGGCTGCCAAGTGATGTTATAAGGGAGCATTGCACAACTTTAAACGAGCATGTTCCCTAATTGATCAGCAACGTAACAATGAAACAACATTAACTGGGACGACTTTAAGTGAGGAATTACCGTATTTTAATGATTTTTTTAAAATAATATTTGTCTAATTCTTACTGAAAAGAGGTTGGGAACTGGTCAATTTTTCATTTGTTCTATCCTTGCAAGAAGACTTTGCGTTCTTTTCTTTTCAATTTACTGTACGTGCATTTTCAATTTTTATGGCTAAGCAGTGTGTTCTATAGTGTCTGTGCCAACATTTATAGCTCTCTTCCCATTCATCCACACTAACATTGTTTTTAGATATTACATTCACAAACTAGAATAAAAGAACCTTGTTAAGGTTTCAAAGTCAAGTGCTCAGTCATTAGGAAATGCCAGAATCAAGACTGCCCATGCTACCTTAACTTGGCCCTCTTGTGTGTACGCATTATGATGGTCTTTAATTACATGATCACATTTTTCCACAGCACCCCTGCCTCCATCAGTTCTCAGGATAGATGGTGTTCACTGAATGAGCAGCTGTTCAATATTTTGTTTTCTCCTTGATATGTAATAATTGTATGAATATTCTATGCAACAAGGTCAGTGAAGTGATGTGACTGTAAACTGTGGTGTTAGACTTTCCTGAATGTATGTATTGATCTAGCTTAATATGGGGCTCTTATAAAAACAAGCTGGAAGGCAACACAATGTCTTTCAGAAAAGAACATCCTGGCACACACCTGAAAGGTGATAGCTATTAGCTTTGAGAATCCTATATCCCGTCTCCAAGGAAGTTGCAAGCCTTGTTTTGCCAGTGTGGGGAGCTAACAAATCAAAGGGCTATAGACAGTTAAAATGTGATTCATTCTCTGAGAATGAAGGTGAGGTGATCAAAAGACTAAGCATGTTTTAAAGACTTGCTCCCCAAAGCAGAGAGGGGGAGAAATGGTTTGGGAGTTAAGGGAAGAGATTATGCCACCTGGATCCTAGAGGTCTTGGGGAGTAAGCGGGGTTCTACAGGAAGCTTAGATTTATCAGGATCTCCATGTGAAAAATGGGTAGATGCCTGGTAAGGAAGGCCTGTTGTATAATCTCTTTATTATTTTAAGACTTGTTTTCACTTACATGCTTTGTCTAAATAAATAATACTTTGCTTTAAGAAGGCTGTTTGTCTTAGCTCCTGGAGGGAACCAAACTGCAGCTACTGAACCTAGGTCAGGCCTGCTGAGGTAATTATGGTTAGAACCTGGGGGCTGCATCCAAAGGCCTGGTCTGAGAGTGGGAAAATCATGTGATTTCACCCCAAGAGAGGTTACTGTTCAAAGCCTGTGACCTGAGATGGGCATGCACTGCAAGGGACTAGGAAGGATTAGAAGTGCAGTTAGCCTGGTAACTGTAACAGCCCTATGCTTCATTTACTGCATACTGTTCAAACCCTGCATTGAAGATGAAACTATTAATTTCCTCATGGGGTTTCAATGGTCTTCATCACTGTAGTATTGGAGTGCTACATCAATATTAATTAATTTATTTTTGTAACAGCCCTGTGAAGTGAGAGGGTGAAATTATCCCCATTTTTACAGATGGGGGAACTGAGACACCAATAAAGATCAAAAGTATCAACTGATTTTGGGTGCCCTATTTGAGTTGCCTGGGCCCTGATTTTTCAGAGTACTTAGCATTATATAGCACTTCATATGTTCAAAGCACAGCTCCCAGCGATCAGCACGTCTGCAAATCAGACCTCAGCATTTCAAGTGAGACACTCAGAAAATGGGGAACATACCATTAGTGTGGGTGGCTCTAACTAAAATATATAACATCTCCTTGGAAATATTGTTATTAACAATGCAGACATAGAAAAAACTAGTTTTCTATATGCAACTTATCTTTAAAAAATGAGTTTTAATTCTGAGTATAACTGACTGACTTACCTTTATGCAATTCAAAAACAGTTTCTTTTTGCTTTTGTTTTAGGGTTGTGGGTTTGTGGGGTTTTTTTTGGGGGGTGGGGAATTGCATTTCAAAATTAATAAACAATAATTCTCTAGTATTCCAGGTATTACATTTAAACCCCAAGGTTATTAACCAAGGGTGTCCCATTTCTGTTTTATCACCATATTAATGACCTTTGCAGTCATGCATAGTTGCAAACTGTCCTACTTAAAATCTGGACATACTATCTGAGCAATGTTTAAAGTATACATGGAATACTCTGGTAACTCTTTTTTCTAACTTATTCTAATGGTTTAAGTGATGTCAGTAAGCAAATGTAAACATTTCACTGCTTTTGAATCAAGTGTTTTTGACGTGACAGTGTTGCTGCTCATCCTTCACTTTTTGCTAAGTTGTCCTGTGTCCCCATGAGGCTGCACTGTCAAGAATCCCCAATTCTGTGTAACACTTGATTGTCTGAACAATCAAGATAGTGTTTTATGTAGTGTCTACAACGCAGAGACATTGTTTGTTCAGTAGCATCAGGGATGATGTTGGGGCACTTCTGAGAACAGTGTTTAAATGCTGCAGCAAAGCTATCAGGAGGATCATAAATACTGTATTTTTGTGAATCCCTTGAAGAGAGTGGCTGTTGTTTGTTTTTCATGATGGAATCTAAATATCAGCGGTCAGTTTTTGACATTTTCAAGGGGAGGGGGATGGAGGATTGTTGACATCTCTTTAAATACAAACAGGATAAAGAGGTGTCAAGTATCAGAGGGGTAGCCGTGTTCGTCTGGATCTATAAAAGCAGCAAAGAGTCCTGTGGCACCTTATAGACTAACAGACGTATTGGAGCATGAGCTTTCGTGGGTGAATACCCACATGCATCCAACGAAGTGGGTATTCACCCACAAAAGCTCATGCTCCAATACGTCTGTTAGTCTATAAGGTGCCACAGGACTCTTTGCTGCTTTTACAGGATAAAGAGGGGGTTTCTTAAGCTGATTCATAATGTGGACCATATATTAATAACTTGTGTTGTGGAAACCTCCCTGATCATTGGTGATTGAATAACATATTGGAGTAACTACATCAATTGCCTACATGGAAAAATAATGTTGTCCCTTTTGATCCAAGCAGTCAGCCAATATTTGGGACCTCTTGTGGGTTGTTTCCATTAGGAGGAGAAATTTATGATGCAATCCTGTTTATTCACAAAGAACACACACAAAGTCCTGTTCCTACAAACCGCAGGAGGCAGTGTCCCTGATCACAATGCCAAGCCTGCTTTTCCACAGAGGACTCTGCCCAAAATATGTGCTCTCTCTTGGTTTCACTACCAGTGCTTTTCTGGCTTTCTCACTGCTATCTGCTTCTGACATACCGGCACTCCAACCAATGAATGCCTCAGCCTCTTCATTTGCAATCAGTCATCAAGGAAACTCTTTGGCCCACATGGCTCAGCCACTGTCCATTCCTTGCATATGGCCAATGCTTTGGGTGGTGGCTTCTGTTGTTTCAGCTATCTTGCTCCACAAAGGAGCTTAATTTCATCTTCCATTTAGCCAGAATGTAGTGTGACTAGCCTGCCCATCAGCTTAAATGAGGCTTGTGATTGCCTGTAAATCAAGACATGGTTGCTTTTAGCTACCAACTCCATCCAGCATAACAATAATATTAGAAAAGTGTGAGTGGATTACTTTTAGGTGAATTAACAGCTGGAAAAAAGGAGAGCCGCTGGGATGGAGAAGCTTATATAAAATTCTACCCTTTGAAGAAGTCTGATTTCTTATGCAGATCTGACTGTCTTGGAGCTTCAGAGGAGGATTTTAGAAATTCACATGTCTGATGAAATGGTTCAACTAATAATAAGCATCTTCATGTGTAGATTAAGAACTAAGCAGTTATTTCTCACAACATGCTTCCTTCTATCTTCCATACAGCTATATATTCTTCCCTTCTGTTCAAAACACCGGAAAAGCGGGGGAGGGGATACTGTGGTTTAGATTGTGGAAAAAGAGCCACATTCTCCAAGTGGATGGGAAGAATGGAAGGAGCAGGAGGTTGACCAAATGGATGTAGGGTGGGAACTGCCAGCACCAAATCTGTAGGTTTCAGTTAATCTACAGAGAGGGCTTGTCTTCATTGGTTCTTGCCTTAAATTAATGCATTTAAGCCTTGATTGTGGGGAGTGTCCACACTAGCCTTTACAAACATGTTAAGTACCTGAGTTAATTGGCAAGCAATTAACTTGAGGGCTGTTTGTTTTTAAGTCAGTGAAAAGGAGTCAATAGCGGCTGGTATTTTGATAGCCTTCCAAATTTCCTCCATCATTAAAACTGGCAGCCCAGCTCATGTGCCATCTGCATTTGATTGTGTGCGTCAATTCACCCTTTGAAGAGGATAAGCTGCCTAGCAGGAGTTAATGCTGCAACATGCTTCATTAACATATGCAGCAATTATCTGCATAAATTAAAGGCAAGTTGCCCGTGTAGTATGCTGCAGAGAACAGCTGCTCTCTGGACCCACCCTCTTCTGGGCAGCCTCATTGTACATCCTGTGTATTTTAAAATGCACATTGTCATCTCTGTCCTGGTGCAAGATTACAGACAAGACCAAGAAACAGCAGGTAAAATACTTTCTCTGCATTGTATATAAGAGTCCCTCTCACCACTTCTTCCATAGGAAGAAGAGAGGGTTCTGTTTTTCGAGGCTGAATGTGGATAAAGATTCCATTTATACTGAGAGAGCCTCCTCTTTGTGCTCAGGCACTCAGAGCTTCTAATTGCTTGAATGGGAGAAATTAGAAGATGTAGCTAAGTGTCCCATCATACTGAGTCACCAGCAGATCAGATAAATACAAGTTTATGATTTACTCCAAAGGTGACCACAGTAAACACTTCAAGAGGATTCCTCCAGGAGAGATAGAAGGCTGGGCCCAGGAAGCTGGCACTTAGCCAAGACAATCACAGGGCTATAGGGCTATTCCTGGTACTTCCTGGGTAAGCAACAGCAGCCGGGATCTGATTTTATTTCCTGGTGTTTTGAGCCTTGATGACATCCAGAGGGTTGGCATAGCAATTAGGCTTTCAGATATAGGGAGAAAAGTGCACAGAAAAATCAGAGACACATATCACTGTGGTATCTTTATCTATCTCATTCCTGCCAGGAGCAACAGCTTCAAAAATAAAAGGAAATGTAAAACTCCAAGCCGGTCATCCATTGAGGGAACACTATCAGAATCAGACCTACAAGGAGTCTATAGACGGTGCTCAGGGTGGGTTCCTCCTCCCAGACTACTCCAAAACCATGATTGAAAGGGTTTCTGAGCTCCAGAAGGAACAGAAGAAGCAAAAGACTTAAAGAAACACTGCAAGAAAGAGCTGGGTAAAGATATGCTGGGGGAGGCGGGAAAGGGGGAAGACTGGGAGCAGTCTGCTTAAAGGCAGATTCTCTTTGTCAATAAAGAAGATAAGCAGATAGAAGTTGTATAAACTTCAAAAGAAGGTTCATTTTTCCATTCAGATTTCTAAGGTGGATATTGTTGTAGCCTTTCTGGCAAAGAACACGAATGTTCTTTCACAAAGGTACTTTTTTTTCTGAAAGACCCAATGGACAAGGGGATAGCAGGTAGTCTGAGGAGAATGCTATGAAGTTTCTCTCAAGGTTTCACAAGTGACTGGTCTCTCTTTCTGCAGACTAGCTGATTTTTAAGGATTCAGTCAGGGAAGTGAAGAAAACCTTCTCTGTAGTTGATCCCCTTTGCAACTTCCTTTGTTTGATATTGCTGAGATTTTCTTTCAGGGCTCTCGATGGGCACCTGCTAGGGCCAAAGCTTCATGGGTAATATGACTGTGTCAGCACAACTTTTGTTGAGTTGTCACATAAATTCCCTATTTGTCCTGCAGAAACCCACAATATTTTTTTTCTTTCTGTGCTCTCTGCACATGAGCATGTTAGCAGATCTATCTTTTCAAGGCCAGTCGTGCAGGAGCAGGTACAGCAGAACAGGTGGCAGCAAGAGTGTGATCCTTCCAGATTGAGGACAGCTGCAAGAACACGTGACAATTAGCCCATTCAGACATTCTCCCTGAGGTGGGAGATTTCAGTTCTCTGTCTGGACTAAAGTAAGGGGAGCTACACAGACGTAAGAGTGTGGCCTGCTGGAGGAGTAAGAGACAAGGAAACCCAATATTAGAAGGGGCTACAATATTTATAGTGACATACTTCTATTTCACTTGCTAAGCAATAGATGACATAGTGCCAGTGCTCAGACATGGATCTGATAAGTTGCTAGAGAAGCTGCTGCCCAGGAGAGTGGGATCAACCACTACGGACTAGACATAATGGTATCATGCACAGAACTGACCACAGGGGCCCAAGCAGTTCATGAGTTCCTTGCAGAGATAAGTTCTATCAAAGTGATACCCACACCTAGAAAGATAGATCAGGATCCCAGTTAACTTCATTCATGATGAGCAAAGAAAACATTAGATCTGTGTGTCCATGTAGGATCCTCTCTGGGATAGTTCTTGGGACAAACAGGATTCTCTACAGATGGAGAGCTCATAAGGACAATTCTTAGAATCATAGAACTGGAAGGGACCTCAAGAGGTCATTTAGTCCAGTCCCCTGCACTCATGACAGGACTAAGTATTATCTAGACCCTTCCTCACAGGTGTTTGTCTAACCTGCTCTTAAAAATTTCCAAAGATGGAGATTCCACAACCTTCCTAGGTAATTTATTTCAGTGCTTAACCACCCTGACAGTTAGGAAGTTTTTCCTAATGTCCAACCTGAACCTCCCTTGCTGCAATTTAAGCCCATTGCTTCTTGTCCTATCCTCAGAGGTTAAGAAAAACAAATTTTCTTCCTCCTCTTTGTAACAACCTTTTACATACTTGAAAACCGTTACCATGTCCCCTCTGTCTTCTCTTCTCCAGACTAGACAGACCAATTTTTTCAATCTTCCCTCAGAGGTCATGTTTTCTAGACCTTTAATCATTTTTGTTACTCTTCTCTGGACTCTCTCCAATTTCTCCACATCCTTCCTGAAATGTGGCATCCAGAACTGGACACAATACTCCAGTTGAGGCCTAATCAGTGCAGAGTAGAGCCGAAGAATTACTTCTCGTGTCTTAGCTCACAGTTCTGATGGCCACGAGAGAGAAGTCTGACTATCAACTTTCTGGATATGAACAGTTAGTCACAACACACAGACCCTTCTCTTAACCATATGATTGCTGAAAGATGGCTAAAGTGACACCGGATATTCAGTTAGGATCATAGGCATTTTATATGTCAGAAGACAATCTGTCGGAATACATACTACAATTCCAAAGATATAAAGATCGCTTAAAGAGAACAGGTAACCAACTTAGAGTCCTCTGAGCCGTAATTGGTTACCTCTATACTTCCAATCTGTACACTGGCTTCAAAAATGCATAGCATTGGTCTCACTTTGCAAAATGGATGACTCCCATTCGCTTTGATGTGAACTGATTTAGACTAATGGAAAATCCCACCCTAGGCTTTTCTTGTTAAATGGCAATTATAGTTGCAGAGACAGGATCACTAGCTGTAACAGAACAACACAGTATCTGTCAAAGTGACAAAGTGATACTGAGATTATCATCAGATTTTTAGTCTAAAGTGCATTCCAGTTTCTTTAGAGATCAGAAGTAAATATCGCCATTTCTTTGTCCCGGGAAATGTGAAAGGGAATTAATCCACAACACTCTGGTGTCTGCATAAATTCTCAGAATACCACATAGGAGCTGTGGACGTCAAAAGGCATTTAAATCATCCACTGTCAGATGGATTTGCACCTAAGTACTATGGGAGTAGACTAGATAATGTTGCTGTAAAGAAAAACCAGACAAAAAGGCAGGTGTGGAGTACAACAACTAGGTAGCATCCTTTTAAATTGTTTCTGAGCCCCCTAGTGGCCCTCAATATCTTCTAAATTAAGCAGTTATAAAGATATCAAATTCTCCATGGACTCTATCATGGTTGTCTGGGCACCCAGGACTGAGTTTCCCCTTCCTTGAAACAAGGTGACTTCTATCTTGTGGTAGCTGGGTGTCAGCTCTCTGACATCACGGGCTTTTCAGCCACTCAAGCACTCTCCTCTGGGCTATGCCAGTCTCTAACTCCACCTTAGAATCATAGAATATCAGGGTTGGAAGGGACCTCAGGAGGTCATCTAGTCCAACCCCCTGCTCAAAGCAGGACCAATCTCCAGACAGAATTTTACCCCAGTTCCCTAAATGGCCCCCTCAAGTATTGAACTCTCAACCCTGGGTTTGGCAGGCCAATGCTCAAACCACTGAGCTATTCCCCGCCGTTGCCGCCACTGTCCGCTCACAGAAATCCCAAATCCTCTGCCCCAAAGGTGCAGTTTACCCCAGTTTTACCTTAAGCCACTGTTCCTGTATACCACACAACACTTGTGAGCACTTGTAATAAATCAAAAAGTGGGTTTATTTAAATAAGAATAAAGACTTAACGAGAAGTGAGAGAAATTGACGGAAACAACTGGTTACAACACAAAACAAAATGATAAAATGTAAACCTGGGTCTACACTTATCAGTAGTTACCTTTCCTAAATAAAGTAGATTTCAACAGTCCTCTCCCCTCAAAGTTCAATCCATTGCAGAGCTGACTGTTTTTACAAGAACCAGAATCCAAATGTTCATGAAAATCCCCTGCTCCTTAAGGGGTTCACTCAGGGCATGATTACACTTAGTGTGCAGCGCCGCAGCTGTACCGGTACAGCTGCAGCGCATGTGGTGAAGACGCTCTATGCCGACCACCCCCGAGAGCAGCAGAAGCGGTGTTGGCAGGGGAAGCTCTCCCGCCGACATAGCACTGTGCACACTAGAGCTTATGCTGGCATAATTTACGTCGCTCGGGGGTGGTGGTTTATTTACACTCTTGAGCAACATAAGTTTTTCCAACATAAGTGGTAGTGTAGATATGGTTGCAGTGAGTGGATGCAGAGTGCCTTTCCCAACACTGTCTTTATTCATAACCAAGTGGTCTCCTGCCTTCTATAATGTTCCTTTTCACCTCGAAGTGGTTTTGATCAGTTGCAGTTGTCTTGATGGTTTTCCATTGATTGTTCTATGATGCGGCAAGGATTGACAATAGAACACTGCATTACCTCACTGGCTGGCTAGGGAGGGGTGACAGCTCCCTCTTGCTTCAATGGGTCATTACCGAGACATATTGCCCCGGTGACTAATTTCTATTCTAAGTCCATAAAGCATACTTGCAATATAATGTTATTCCTTAAATATTATACATACATCTCACAAATATTATGAATTCTAACAAGTTAAGAGCTTTCTGTAAAGATCTTGCATGTTATTCTTTATGGATGAAGATCCTGTAAGACATGTTTGGTGTAGTGAGTTTGCCAGGCCTGAGATGAGAGTTGTTTGCAAAGAACGGGACCCTTTGCCAAAGGTTCTCTGTCACAGACTCCATGTTGTCATCTGTAAACTGATCAATCTGAACTAGTCTGGCATTGCTCATGTGAGATGATGGTTGTGCTTTTTGCATTTACTTTTACACTTCCTGTGGGTGTCCCGGTTTGTTGCCATTTCTGTGTAGTTTGTCTTAGAACTAACAATCCTTTGCAGGATTGTTTCCCACAATGAAAGCAGACTGTCTTTGAATGTTGTCCATATTGTACTTTTTGCTTGATACCTAGTTTATTTGTTGTACACATTACACAATGTGGTTCCAGCTCCCTGGCATCTTGGGTAGCTGTTTTCATTGCTACAGCAATTTCTAGTGCATATTTTAGGGTCAAATAAAACTCAGTCAACAACAGTATTTGGATTGCTTTGCACTCCACACACTAACTGTTCCTTTTAATGCATCTTTTCAACTCTCTCCAGACTGGCAATGCTCTGTTAGTTTCCTTAATTCAGCTTCGTAGTCAGAAACTGTTTAATTTGCTTTTTGACTCTGTTTATAAAAGCGGAAAGGCTCTGCAGTCACCAAGGGCTGTAGGGATAGGTAGTTTTGCAGAATTTCCTCAATCTTAGCAAATGTTTTGTCTGCTGGTTTAATAGGTGCTGTCGGGTGTGTACAAGGGGGGGAAGCAGGGGCATGGCCCCCTCCCCAATAATCGGGGGAGGGGGCACAGAACTCCTCCAGTCTGAGGGCTGTGGTGGGGGGAGTTGACAGCTCTTCTGGCCCCTCCAGAAGTCATCAAATTTTTATTCCTGTGCACGCCCCAGCTGCTGTAAATTACACGGCAGGTTAAAGTTCAGTATGGCAAACCTGATTCCCAAAGTTTAAAAAGCAGGAGTCCAAAATCATTAAATCAGCCCCCAAATCATGAGACTTGTAACAGTGATTATATTGTGGCTTTTGGTCTGTTTTATTTTTCAACACCTCCTTGTGCACAGTGTGTGTGTGGGGGGTGGGGGGGGTGGGGAGGGTGTAGGGGAGGTAGAGGGAGAGAGTTGCTAACGGTCCCAAATTTATTGAATAAATGATTTTAGCACTCAGTGGCTGCCTGATGGTGTGAGGCTTCCAGCTACTCCCCAAACCCCTAAAGTCTAAATAATTCTTTGTCTCCCTGGCCCCCACATCAGTTCCCCCTCCCCCCCCACCTCACCTACTTAATTCCTATACACACTGGGTTTCTCCCCAAAACGTTGTTCAAGTTCATTTGAGTAGGTCCATAGCTTCATTTTATGCGTAAAGAACAGTTACAGCAAAAGATATGTGCAGCCACATCATCTAGTGTATTTTTACTAAGTACTGTAAAACTGACTTGTTCTCATCCTAAGAAGCAGCTTTTGGAACATGTGTGTTCAATCTTGTGGGATAAAGTCAATAGGAAAAGTCAGTGAGGGGAGGGTAGTTCTGATGTCAATGTAAATCCAGAGAAACTCCCTTGCCTGCACCAAAGTAACTGGGATTAGAATGTGGCCCAGAGTGTATAAATGAATCCTATTTCCATAAACATATATTTGGCTTTATAATTTTTTTCATCTGTTCTTACACTTTGATGACAGTTTTCCCCCTTGTATATACTGCTAGATTGTCTTTCAGTGTAGATCTGCATTGTACTGAGGGAATATGGAAGTTTGAATTGATGATTTTCTTAATGCTTTAATAGCGATAGTTATTAATATGCACAGTTTTGGATTAATTTCTTCTTGAGTGTTCCTCTTCGTAGTGGCATAGTGATTGAGAGCCATGTAACTTGCCTCTGGTACTACATGAGTATACACACAAACCTTAAGTGAGGCTGGTGGATTGTATTTTGTCAAGAAAGCAAATTAATAGTTAGACATATTTTCCTTTCTTACTGTGTGTCTCACAAATGGTGCGCTGAAAGAGCAAAGAATAATAGCGTTATTTCAGGCTTCTGGTAACTGATCAATATATAATTTAATATAAATCATTATACGAAGAATATATTTTTAAAAATATGAAGATATTCTGTATTGATGTCTCTCATCCATATTGATACGCTCATCCATATTTACAGTTATTTGTAACTCATTTATTGGTTTTATAGGTCCATAATTCTTCCAGCAAGTATTGCAAATCTCCATGCTCTGTCTGAATGCATTATTTGGGATTTGGATCTCATCCATGCTCCCTTGAATTTGGCAGTTATTACTGCAAGGCTGGAATAATTTATACTTGCATAATCATCCCAAAATAGATGCATTTTGTTTTGTTTGTTTAGATGGTAGCTCCTGAAGGTCTGTTACTAGCTTACAACAACCCCTGTGAGTCAAATCACTTCCCCTTTTCGGGGCTCTGCTATTACAAGGATAGAGTAATGCAGCACTGGCATTATGCACTTTTGGGCAAGCAGGAGATGTCAAAATTTCATCAGATTGTGTTTTCCACTCAGCGCCTCCAAAGTATGGACTTCTCCTTCTCCTTCTCCAAGGTACATGTGAACCTAGAGGCAGAATTTTGTCCTTGATTCATTATTTTGAATCTGGAGGATTTATCTGATCATATTATAATAGTTTCAAGGTAGGTCATTGTGATGCTTTTTAGGGCACCCAGGACTGAGAATCACCTTGTCATTGCTTGCCTCCAGCGTAAGGGGCTCTTGCCTGGGCTGGCTGGCTGGGTGTTAGTCCCCTAAGGATACGTCTACACTACCCGCCGAATCGGCGGGTAATGATGGATCTATCGGGATCGATTTATCGTGTCTAGTGTAGGCACGATAAATCGATCCCCGATCACTCTGCTGTCGACTCCTGTACTCCACCGCGGCGAGAGGCGGAAGCAGAGTTGACGGGGGAGTGGCGGCAGTCGACCCCACGCTGTGAGGACACGAGGTAAGTCAGCCTAAGATACGTCAACTTCAGCTATGCTATTCTCGTAGCTGAAGTTGCGTATCTTAGGTCGATTTCCCTCCCACCCACCCCCCAAGTGTAGACCAGGCCTAAGACAGCCAGCCTGTCAGCCACTCAAGCAATCTTCTCTGGGCTACACCAGCCCAGTCTTTTGCCTTGCAGATTGACAACAGATGCTCCTGAGACCTGAGTCCCTTCAAAATGTCCTCCTGATTGCTGGATAGCCACAGAAATCCCGGATACTCTGTTCCCAAAGAAACAGTGTACCCAGTTTACCCATTTCATCTTAGACCCCACCTCCTGTATTATGCACAGCACTTGAGTTCAGTTCTAAAACAATCAAAATATTTGAGAGAGAATACAGATTCAAATAAAAATCAGTGATAGATGGGAACCAATGGTTACACATAAAACAAAATCACAGTATGCTTTTGAGAGACTAAACTTACGCTAACAACTTCTCCTGTCTAAAGAAGCTTATCTCACCCAAAGTTCTTTCCAGCATTTTCACCCAAGGCTGGTTGATATCCCGTTTGAAATAAACAAACAAACTCACCATCCATTTATATCCTAGGTGAAGATGTGAGGGTGTCGTTTTTGTCCCTAAAATATACCAGAACATATCTTTGATGTTCACCTCAAGATAGGGTCCCTCCTCCATCCCTGCTCTTTACCTTTTTCTGTTAGTTTCCTTCTAAAGTCCCCACCAACTCTTCATTAGCATTAGACTTAGAATGCTAATGGTGCCAATTAGAGAGAGATCAGTGATGTAATATCTTTTATTGGACCAACTTTTGTAATGATGCTTATGGTGGACTAGACAATATTCACTTTACATATAACCCGATAAATGCATTGTCCTCTCTTGCCTGGGGGTGAAAAAAAACCCATTTTCACCTTTCCTGGTGACCAATCCACAACTTGCATATCTCCACCAGACCTGAAGAAGAGGTCTGTGCATACTGAAAGCTTGTCTCTTCCACCAACAGAAGTTGGACCAATAAAAAATATTACTTCACCCACCTTGTCTAGCTTAAGAACATAATTTTCCGTATATACAAGTAACTCCTTACATAGTATCTGTACATACATTTCACAATTATTATGATGACCAATGTGACACAGGCTTTCAGTAGACGCTTTGGTGAACTATTATGTATAAATCAGATCCAGCATCAGAGTCACATTTTGAGAATAATATCCTCAGCAGCATTGTTTTCATTAATTATCAGTTTAGTTTTTAAAATGTAAATAAAAATTTGTTACATAGACCATACAAATAAAAATAGATTCAAGCAAAAATGCCCAATATAATGAATACAGGAGGTTATCAGTTACTATTTAGTAAAGACACATAATATAAAAAAGTGGGATTATTCAGTCTAATTTTAGTATCACTTGTTCCATGCACACAAACATTACTGTTTAGTGACTCTGCTCTATTTAATGATTTGTTAGCTTGAGGCTTTATTTTAAATACCCATTGAGTTAATTAGGTACTTATGTCAAGTGAAATAGGGTGAGAAAAATCTAGATCCCATTGTGCTTAAAATGTATAAAAAAGCAAAAAATCTTAACATAGACAAACCAACATGAGAGACTTGAAAGGGATGTAACCTATCCTAAAAGTATTTCAGGAGGAATGACTGACATTAGCTAAAAAGGTACATTTCCTCAATAATTGTACATCAGCTAGCCTGAGATTGTAAAACCATGTCTTAGGCAACTGACTCCAAGTGGCTGTTGGAGAGGAAAGCCCCCACCACCCCGTGGCTTGGCCTGCTCAGGTCTGGGTTGCTAGTGGCGTGCAACCCTTACTCTCCACATACTCATTGTGCTATATAATAAATGCTCAAGGAAGTAGAGTTGCCACACTGCCTGTACATTAAAGATACAGTCTTTAGTTTCTGGTCATACACTTCCTGCTGGAGACAAATAAAGAAGCCTGGAACAGGGCAGTCACAGGCTGCAGCTACAAAGATACTGCTTTGGAGGACAGGGTCATAATTCAAAATGATCTGGACAAATTGGAGAAATGGTCTGAGTTAAACAGGATGAAGTTTAACAAATGCAAAGTGCTCCACTTAGGAAGAAAAAATCAGTTTCACACATACAGAATGGGAAGAGACTGTCTAGGAAGGAGTACGGCAGAAAGGGATCTAGGGGTTATAGTGGACCACAAGCTAAATATGAGTCAACAGTGTGATGCTGTTGCAAAAGAAGCAAACATGATTCTGGGATGTATTAACAAGTGTGTTGTGAGCAAGACACGAGAAGTCATTCTTCCGCTCTACTCTGCTCTGGTTAGGCCTCAGCTGGAGTATTGTGTCCAGTTCTGGGCACCGCATTTCAAGAAAGATGTGGAGAAATTGGAAAGGGTCCAGAGAAGAGCAACAAGAATGATTAAAGGTCTGGAGAACATGACCTATGAAGGAAGGCTGAAAGAATTGGGTTTGTTTAGTTTGGAAAAGAGAAGACTGAGAGGGGACATGATAGCAGTTTTCAGGTATCTAAAAGGGTGTCATAAGGAGGAGGGAGGTTGTGGAATCTCCATCTCTGGAGATATTTAAGAGTAGGTTAGATAAATGTCTATCAGGGATGGTCTAGACAGTATTTGGTCCTGCCATGCGGGCAGGGGACTGGACTCGATGATCTCTCGAGGTCCCTTCCAGTCCTAGAATCTATGAATCTATAAGAGTAGTAGAAAGTTTTGTTACCTAATTTTTGTACATAGTTCTGTTCATAATAAAAGATATATCTTGCCAGTGATCTGCTTGTCAGTAATGGTACATGGTAACTACATGGTACCAGGAGTGGAAGGCACAGCATGCTGGAAGACCCAGTGAGAGTGGTAACACTGAAATGGCTGCTACAGAGCCTGTACTATTGCACATAACTCCTCCATCAGCCCCGACAAACAGAAGAAATGCTAAATATGCCTGGAAATGGTTCAAACAGCAATTTGAACTGTGTGTGAAAGCCATATGCACAAATAAACTGGAGGATGAGAAAGATTGCTCTGCTCTTAACAGTGGCAGAGAAAGCAGCCCTGGATGTCTACAGTGCATTCTATACAGATAGTTGTGGGAAGGAGAAGGAAACTTTGCAGAAATGGTGAAAATGTTTGAGGATAATTATGTCCTGAGGAAAATGTTACTTATGAGAGAGATGTTCAGGATGAGAACACAAAATGAAGGTGAAACAATAGAGGAGTTTGTCAGAGACTTAAAACTAAAAAAACAGTCCTGTGAATATGGAATACCAAGACACTCTCCTTAAAGACCAGATCATCCTGAGGTGTAACAGTAAGAATCCATGAACTGTTACTAAAGATGATGGATCTGACACTGGAAAGAGCAATATTTATATGCCAAGCCACAGAACAAACAGAAATGCATATAAAAAGCTTGGAGAAAGGCACAGAGCTCATGACTTTGGGTACCATAGCTAAATCTGCATAGGAAAAGTTCACAGCAATTAAATTGGCCAATGACAGAAACATGGAAAGTAGGGGACAATGCCAGCAATGTGGTAACCAGCATGAGTATAGGAAATGCTCAACATTCAGACAAATGTGTAGAAACGATAATAAACCCAATCATTATGCTAAAATGTGCAGAGAAAGCAGGAAAGAACATGTGTTAAGACCAGAGAGGGATTCCTTAAGTGAAGAGGAAGAGCTGTTTTAAGCACAATAATGGAGGAGGCTGAAAAGTCAAAAGATTGACTAATTAAAATGTGCTCAAATTTCACTTATATGATATTCAAGATAGACACTGGGGCACATGTAAATGTAATCACAAACTGAAAGAGATGTAAGAAACACATACAAATAGAAGAGTCAGAAGTATCTGTAAAAGACAATAATGGAGGAACAATTCTAGTGTTGGGAAGGGCCACTGAGATTTAAATACAAAAGGAAAATGATAAAACAAGAATTTGTGGTGGTACGCAAAGGTGAACGAGAAACCAGAAACCGAAGCAAAAATGGCACTTCAATGAAGAGGCATTTGCACAGGAAGTGAGTGAAATGGACCTTGGGTATAAGGTCAACAAGGACATCAGTGGGGACTATGAAGAGTTTATCTAGCAGATAATCTCAGCAGTTAAGAAGGGAAAGGCATTGAAAATGCTGGGATGCAAGCAGAGGATCAGTGAGGAAACTGTGAACCTGATGGCAAGGAGGGCGCACATGAAATTAGAAGAAAAAATGGGCAACGAATAGAGAACACTGTGGAAATAAATTTGTGGGAAGATCAAAGAAGACTACGAAGACTTTAGAAAGAAGAAATTGAGAGAGGCAGACAAAAAGAATGAGAGTCTGAAGAAGGTAGAAAGAGATGTTAGGCTGAAACAGATTATCCCAGCAGGGCTAAAAGATGAAAATGGTGAAAGGACATTGGAAAGGAGCAAGATGAAAGAAATATGTACAAAATTCTACAGTGACCTCTACTCCTTGCATGTCAATGTCCAGCATACACTGTTAAGGCAGCAGGTTACAGAAGAAGTTCCCGACATTATGTGGGAAGACATTGAATACCTAGTTCGTAACATAAAAAGGGAGAGAGTCCGGGAGTGGACGATGTTTGGCCGGAATACCTCAAAGCAGGGGAAGATACTCTCTTCAAAGTGTTGGTGCAACGGTTCACCATCTATATCAATAGCAAGCGTGTCCCAGATGCATGGAAGAAATCAAAAACAATACTATTGATGAAGAAAGGCGGTCCAGAAGAACTGAGCAACCACCGTTTGATCACACTCCTCTCACAAGTGTATAAAGTCTTTACCCACGTCATACTCGATCGGATTAAGAAGGATCTTGAAATACACAAAAGCAGAGAACAAGCTGGTTTCCGCTCAGGGTATTCGACAACTGATCACATCCACTCAGTTCAACAGCACATCGAAAAATGCAAGGAATACAAAGTACCATTGTGTATTGCATTTGTTGACTACAAAAAGGCATTTGACTCGGTAGAGATTAATGCTGTACTCAACACGCTCAATTAAATCTGAATTGACCCGAGGTACATCAACCTGCTGGAAGAAATTAACTGCAATTGCTCGACAGAGATAACATTATTCAATGTCCTCTGCTTTATTACTATATGTAGAGGAGTGAGACAAGGTGACACAAACTCAACAAAGCTGTTTGCAGCAGTACTGGAGTCACCGTTCAAGAAATTGATCTGGGAAGAAGGAATCGGAATTGACAGAGAACAGTTAACCCATTTTCTCTTCGCCGACAACTATGTAATACTGGCAAAGGACACAGCAGAACTGGAGAACAAATTGCAGCAACTGCAAACACTTTCACATGATATTGGGTTGGAAGTAAACACGTCAAAGACTAAGAGGATGTGGAATGAGCATTGTGCAGAAGGAAACATCACTGTAAATGGGAAAGAAATCGAGGAGGTCAACAAATATATTTACCTGGGTCAGCAGCTGAGCAGAGACAACTCATTCAAAGGGGAATGCAGCAGGAAGCAAAAGGCAAGATGGGCAAGTTTCAACAAAATAAAGACGTCTCTAACGAATGATGAACTTCCCATGAAGAAAAGGAAAGAACCGTTTAACTCCACTGTTCTGCCAGCAATGATATACAGAGCAGAAAGATAGTCAACGATGAAAGCAGAGAAAGAAAAATTTGTTGTCACCCAGAGAGCAATGGAAAGGTGAATGTATAAGATATCACTCCGTGATCATATACTGAATGAGGAAATCAGAACGCGTACAAAGGTAACCGATGTAGTGCAGGCAATGTATGATGCAAAGTGAAGATGGACGAGTCATTTAGTCCGCAGGCAAGACAATAGGTGGACAACCCGCATCAGTGACTGGATCCCCAGAGACGACAAGCGGCTGCTGGGCAGACCAAAAACGTGCTGGGCCAATCCCATGACAAAACTCTTTGACAAGAAATGGAAAGAACATGGTCGCAACAAAATGGAATGGTGTGGCATCGACTTGCATTCGTGTAGGGACGGACAAAGGTGAGGTGATGTAAAGGCAAGCAACAAGTCTTGGGCCTACATATGCAAGATGCTTCATCTCTTCATCTTAAGGGGATGTGTGCCACAGAAAGGCAAAAAGACAACACAGAATCAAGTATGAAATTATTTAATAGCATTATATGAAGATGTATTCACAGGAAATGGTACCCTCCCAGTAACATACAAGATACAGTTAAAAGAAGATATAGAACCTGTGGTAGAGGCTACATGAAAAGTTCCACAAGCCTTCAGAAAGAAGCTAGAAGAAGACCTAGACCTGCAAAACATAAGGCATATGGTATTATTCATAAATAGAAAGGCCAACAGATTGGATGCACTTTTAGTAACTGTAGCGAAAAAAAGGAGGGAGACTACAGCTGGGTGTGAACCGTAAAGAGCTGAACATGAACATAAAAAGAGAACACTTCCACTTGCCCACAAGAACTGAACTATTGTGTGAGACAACAGGAGCCAAATTCTTCAGCAAATTAGATGCGTCATCTGGATTTTAGCAGATCCCATTGGACAACGGGAGCTACAAGATACCCATTTTCAACACGTTTTTTGGCAGATACTATTTTCTAAGACTGCCTTTCAGAATATGTTTCATCTCTAGATGTATTTCACTGTACAATGAGCCAGATGTTCAAAAGTACATGAAAGTGTACATTGATGACATTTTGGGGCAGCAAACTGAGGATAGTACTGGAAATTGTGAGAGCTAATAATCTTAAACCAAATAAGGGCAAACGTCCTCTTCAAACAATGGAAATAACATACTTAGGAGAGAGTGAGAGAGGACAAAGAGAATCTTGCCTGATGAGTCAGATTCAGGAAATACTGAACAGGCTGAGACCGGAAGATGAGAAGGAATTCAAAGACTGCTAGGCATGTTGAATTATGTCAGCAAAGTCATACATAACTACACAGTTCGTACCACTCACCTATGACAACTCCCCAAGGTCACCGAATGGGCATGGATGCCAGAGCATGAAAGAGAGAGAAACGATTTAAAGCGCATTGTGAAATCCGCTCGAGAGCTGCATTTTTTTTTTTTTTGACCCATTGAAAAGAAAGCAAACTCTCCACAGATACCTTGAAAGGCGGGCTGGCAGCAATACTATTACAGTGTCATGGAACTGATTGGTTGCCAGTCTCACATGCGTTTAGGGCAGTGGTTCCCAAACTTTAACAACCCACAAACTCCTTTCACAAAAATATCAAATCTCGTGAACCCCCTCCTAAAAATGAATATTTCCAGGGATTTTCTCCCTTACCTGAGCATAAATTATAGAAGCAGTGATCTTGGAAAAAAAATTTTATGACACGCTTATTACACACCATTTATTACATTATTATTTATCATTACATTCATAATTTTATTACATTATGAAAACAGCAACACACTCTTCCAAGATTTCACTTCTGTAGCTCATATCACTTCAATTAAGCCTCCTACATGTTTCATCAAGGAGTACCAGATGTGAAACAGCATGAAGGTATTTAAGAAGCCAACTCAAATAAAGAGTTCTTCCCACAAGCATTCGGGTATTGAGCAGTCTAGGCAAACAACGCACGACTACAATAAAGCTTAAACTTGTTCTGCCAGGAAGTCATGGTCACGGCCCCTGCGCCCGGGGTCTACCATTACAGATTTTTTTGGGAGAACCCCTGATACAGTTCACAATCCCCCAAGGGTTCACAAACCCCAGTTTGAGAACCACTGGTTTAGGGCTATGACAAATGCAGAGACGATGTATGCATAAATTGAAAAAGACACGTGGTTTGGCACATGGATTTATAAGATTTCATTACTTTCTCCACGGTCATAGCTTCAAAGCAGAAACTGATCACAAACCACTAATTGCCATACAAACAAAGGGAATTGGAAAAGCAACACCAAGTATACGGACACTATTTTTGAGAAATACAGAAATATAATGTGACCCTGGAGTTCCAACATGGACATCACTTAGTAATGGCAGACACATTCTCAAGAGCATATGCTCCATCTATTAGTACACAGTCTGATGATCTGGAACACGTGGTAAGCATACATGTGAACATGGTAAAAGTGCCACATGCTCATCTCTAGACCTCTAGGATGAATTGGAGACAGAAACAGCTAATGATGTAATGCTGCAAGCAGTGACACAAGTGATAAGTAAAGGAGGAGAAAAATCAACACTTCCCAAATGCGTGTTCACACTGTAAAAATGAGCTTTCAAGTGATCTCAGCAATGCTGTTGAAGGGAAGACAGATCATAGTTCCCACAGTGATGAGAAGGAAAATGTTGGAATAAATACATAAAGGGAATCAGGCAATGACAAAATCAAAAGAGAGAGAAGGAATATTCTGGCCACAGATGAATAGTGGCATTGAAGAAATGATAAGCAAGTGTGGAACATGTCAGCAGTACAAAGATTCCCAGCAGAAAGAACCAATGATACCACTCAAACACTTGAAATTCCATAGGACAAAATTAGTATTAGTATGTTCAACTTGGGAAGACGTGATCACCTGGTTATAATCGATTACTTTACCAATTTCCCAGAAGTCGTCATATTTGTAGCTATCAAAGCAGCAACAGTTGTCAGGCATGTTAAATCTGTATTGGGCATCATGGCATTCCAAGAAGATTTGTCTGAAGAGGGTTTGCAATACAGCATATTGGGAAGATTGCTGAAATGCCCTAAAGACTGACCAAGACATGTTAAGATTGTGTTTCAGCATCTTGAACTGTTGTACTTTGTAATAGTTTCATTGTTCAATAAAAACAACAAGTAGTCCGGTGGCACCTTAAAGACTAACAGATTTATTTGAGCATAAGCTTTCATGGGTAAAAACCCTACTGCTTCTGAAGAAGTGGGCTTTTTACCCACAAAAGCATATGCCCAAATAAATGTTGGTCTTTAAGGTGCCACCGGACTCCTTGTTGTTTCTGTGGATACAAACAAACACAGCTATCCCCTGATAATTGTTCAATAAGTTAGTTCAGTCTGAAAACATTTTAAAAAGAACTACAAAAAGGAAAAAAGAAGTGCTATAGAATAAGTCCTCCAGGAAGTGTAGAAGTACCAGACTTCCTGTATACTTTAGAGGCAATATTTGGTTTCTTGTGACACACTTTCTGTTGGGGGCAGAAACAAAGAAGCCCAGAACAAGGCAGTCCCAGTAGGAAGTTGTTTTATTAACCTCGCTTTAGTATGAACAGGAACCATCTTAAAACCAGTCTGCTCATCAGTAAGATACTACTCGTCTGCTGCAGTAGGGCTGGGAGTGGTTGGTACCTTGGCTGACACTCCTTCACACACCCTGACCAGAACATCTGGCGAAGCACAGAGGAGAAATAAATTGCACCCTTTTGGGTCTGGGTTTTGGTAACTTATTTTCCTAACTGGAGCATGGGAGGAATTGTGACTCTGAGTCTTGCTTCCTTCCAGTGGCAGTTCCTGGAGTAGAGAAGTTACCCACCATTCATTGCTGCAGGATGAGTTTACAGGCTTAATTTAGCCTTTTAACAATATATAGTTCAGCAAACTTTATCCTTACTTTCTAAGAAATTATATAATAAATACTTACTTTACTTAAAATATTGAGAACACTCCATGTAGTAGTTATTCTAAAGTCAAGGGTTTTATAAAAGGATACTAAATTGTAAGAGTAGGAAATCTGGGTTCTAGACTGTTATCAATAGACACAAAAAGTTCCTTAGCTGTAATGGGAATCGCATGCATGTATCACTGCGAGAATCTCATTTTATCAGACTCAGTGAAACAGTCGTGTATGCTGTATGATATAACTATCTGATTTTGAGGCTGGAAATTCTAGTTCACACAAATTAGAGTCCAATTATGGGTCCATTAACCCTAGTGGCATTTGTGCAAATCTGCAAAGCTCTTAGATATCATATCAGAAATTATTGTAACACCAGAAACAGCTGAATCTGAATCCCTTTTCATTCTTTTAATACGGTTAAGGGGTAGACAAACGTTCATTCAAAATAACCCCTGAATTTTATCAGGGCATGTGGTTATTTACTGTGTATTGATTGTAAGGTAATGAAATATTTTACTATGGACAATTTCTAAGTGTCATAATCTGCTAGAAGAAAATCTAGAATTATTTTTGTTCCAGAAAATTGTGATATTGGTATATGGATAAGAATCTCTTACAGCATATATGCATATACACAAAATAAAACACATCATGGTAGGTCTTTGTAATGGGATAGTTCTCTTGTAATTCTGATGTAATCTCGATTTAGGGACACACTGAGGTACCTAACAATCTCAAGCATAAAAATCTTTCTTGAAAGAGAGAGAAATGACTGTCACTAACAAATTACGTGCTTTTGACATGATAAAAATATTTGAAAGTGGTCCTTTATGAAAAATTTTTAAGCACATGAGAAAAAGGCCTATTCAATACTGTGAATTTTCAATTATAAAATAGAGGATTTAAGTTGTTCAGCAGTAATACACTTTTGAATTTGGAAGATATAATTGATCTAAAGACTCATTTCATTGAATTTTGTTATTCTTGGTTTGTCTTTGCAGTTCATTAGGTGCTTTTAATTTCAAACATTTGTCTATTTTAATTTTAGTGTAGGACAAACACATTCTAATTTAACTCAAGTTGACTGCTTCCAAGACTGTACTTTGTAATTTAGATAGTTGAGGCAGTATCATTATACCAGAGAAACAAAACTTTCTTGAAGCCTTCAGTGATAAATTTTCACTGCAACTGGGATAACTTATCCAGTGACCTGAGCAATTGGACAAGTGTGAGAATAGAGAACTAGGGAGTGATGAAATTGGACTTTGGTGTATAGTACAAGTGTTGAGTTTGACCAAGGAGACCTGTCTAGTGCGTCTAGAAAGAGTGTATATAGAAAATATAAATTCATTTGTAGCTACACAAAGTCTTGGGTCCTTATATAACACTGATAAATTCTTTGCTAAATCCAAAGTGCTTAAGAATGTGAAAAGCAAAAGGGCTACATATCTCAGACAGATATAGCTCTACAAAAACAACAAGGAGTATGGTGGCACCTTAAAGACTAACAGATTTATTTGGGCATAAGCTTTCATGGGTAAAAACCTCACTTCTTCAGACTAACACAGCTACCCCCTGATACTTGACAGATATAGCTCTACTTTCCCATGGGTCGTTGTGTTATAATAAATTAAATACCCAATAGAAATTATCACTAACCTCAGCTGTCTCATAAAACTAACTTGATCCAAGTGAACTGTAAGAAGAGTTTAACTAATTGTGAAATGATCAGGTTGGTTTGAGACAGGTAGTAATCCTTTTTAAGAAGTGGACTAGAGTAGGTTCATGCATACAAAGAACTCCAGTTCAGAGACTTGGGGCTTCTTGACAATAAAAAAAGGCAAATTTTATAGAATCTGGTAAAGACTCATATTAAAATACATTGTTGATCAAGTTTAAAAAAAAGAAAAGAAAAAGTTGACTGCAGATTTAGGTGCCTGCAAAATCTGAGTAATTGATTTAGATGAAGTGTTTCCTTGTTTTAAAGTTCATTTTGTAATCACTTATGTTTCTGTGTCATCCAAGCTCTGGTTACCATATTAAGAAAGCTCTTATGTTCTTTCTCTCTGTCCTGAGGAATCTAATCACTTATGAAAATGGTAGAAAATACTTTTTCCTGGACCATTGGTCTTATTCTAGAAGTATCCATAATATAAGAGAAAATGCTTTGTTTCCTATTAGAAAGATAGGTTGTCCGGTAGCTAAATTTATCACCCCAGAAAAACATACAACTTTTCAGTTTCTCTGCTCTAATGGGATTAGAGAGCATTCTGGAATGTAAAAAATGAGCTATAACATCTGGGGTGGGGCAATCATTTTATGTCCAATACGAATTCCAAGTTACGTATTGACATCTTCAGTTGCTTAATCTTTCACAGCCTTCTCTTTCCTTGGAAATCAGAAAGCATATGTTACATGCTGAATAATTATTGCTCAGTTGTAGTTAAATGTGAAAGTCATTGGTGTCAGAAAACATTGGTGTCAGCTTAGTTACATTTGGGTCTCATAATGATAAGGTTTAGTGCCTCCAGGGTTTGTAGGTTTTATAGCATTATTCCCCATTCAGATCTAGAGGACACAGGGGAGGAGTACCTTTTTTTAAAGAAAAGATATTTTGAAAAGAACATTCATAACTGTAGAGAGGAAGACAAAGCTAACCTGAAATAGCAATTAAACCATAAAATGAAACATTACATGCATCTTACATGTTTGATGCTTGCCTAACATCTGTCGGGGAATCTCATGAATAATTTTGCTCTCCTCTGGGCAAAAAAAAATGTGCATGAAATAGATTATAGATGTCATGACTTCGGAACAATTAGATTCACCTGGCATAACCACCCTACATCCAAGGACACTTAGTTTTATTTCTATAAAAAATGATAGATGTAGTGCATTAGAAGGCATTTTCAATGTAGACATTTTCAGGGGTTTTTATTGTCATTTTGTTGTGTGTTGATTTAGAAAAATCTCCCATGTGGATCACAAAAGACAGAAGTCACAATTTCATGTATATGTGAGGAAAATGAAGCTACTAAGTCACTAGATAACCACCCAATTTCTTTGCAACTTTTTGTCTTCTAGGTGAAATATACAAGTGCAAAACTGTAGAAAAGCTTCAGTGAAAATTTCTTATGAATTTTTTGCAGTTGTGTTTAAGTGATTTCCACAAAATTTTACACTTTTCTGTAAAGTTTCATGAATTGCAGAGGTGTGTTTGGGAGGGTGGGGTGGGTTGTTTGTTTTTTTCACATTGAACAAATATCAACACTTAGATAACCAGGCAGAAAAATCTTTGAAGAGATTAATTAGAACAGTAAAAACACAAATGTTGATGTTTTGCATTTCAAATCTATCTTTGTTCAAAAACAGACTTTCCATTACTTGACATTTCACACACTTCAGGTAAAAAAATTCCCCTTTTGGTTTGACAATGGGTTCTGTTTACTGGGGAAAAAATCATGTTTTTACATTCTTTTGGAAACTGGATAGCTTTTGATGTTGAAATGTAATGAAAAATATTGAACAAGTGCTATGAAAACTTCACAACCATCCATGTGTAGGTTGTTTTGAAGAACAGTAAATGTGCTTAGTCATGTTAATTAATCATTTTTCCATTTGGTAGATTTACTTGGGAAACAAATGTTGCAGATGCAACATTGCGTGTATTGTGAGTGTAAGCCAGAGAATAGAGCTAAAGACCCAAATTTTGACCCAGACATTCCATGAAATCAGGAACGATTTAATAGTGCTCCTCTGAATGATATTTAGGCTCCATCTTCTAATTTCCACAGAGAAGCAACAGAAATTGACAAACAGTTACAGAATACAAAGTCCATAGACAGTGATGCTATATCAAAATCATGCCAAGCTTCTCCTGAAACTTACATATATTTGTTTTTACTTTATTTCATTATATAACTTAGTCAACATTTAATCAACATGTAACAAGAATTCACAGCTAAGAAAACTGACGGTTTACTGCTCACAACATAGCACCAAATCAAACCTCAGAGATCCACAAAGAAATCTTTTCTCATTTAGCTTGTAGCTTACATCATACATCTAAATAGGCTCCCAGAACAGCAAAAAACAATAGCAATCACCCTTTTGGCCGTGATTGAGCAAAAAAGTGGTAAAATTAGTAAAACAAATGACTCAGGAAGTAGAACTAGAAATTGGTGCCAACAAAGGGCACAAAGAGAAAGTAGTACAAAGTATAGGAAGAGAGATTGTTGCCTACTTGTCCATAGAAAACCTCTAGGTCTCTTTCCATACCCAAAGGAAAAACATGCATATTTAATATAAGAAATTCATTTAATTTTCCCCCTCATTCCTTTCCTGCAATCTAAGCATTGTAGAAACATTAAATACAGATAAGTGAATGTCCGTAACACCTGAAAGCCACTAATATCAACAAAGCCAAAACCAAAGAATGCTACATTTCCAGGCATGATTCATATTTGAAGTCTGACTGCAAGTTGCCTGTCCGTACTGGGAACAAAATAAATTACTAGAGGCTGAAAAGAAAAAGACAAGACCTACAAGAACAGAGGATATAGTATATATTTAAAAGTGGCAAGTCATATTTGTAGATGGGGAGGTCTTCTACAGCAGCCTTTTTTGTTTGGATGATGATAATGAAGTCTCATCTTTAAATTATACAGAAAATCTAGGTTACTGTATTCCAAGGAACAGCATTGGAAGTTGTAGAAGGTTGTTATTCTTTGAAGTCCCAAGGCCTCAGATAGAAGATCTGCAGATCTCCAAAATTTGGACATTGTTACATATTTCAGGGAACAGCAATAGTTTCCACATCCAAATTTAAAATCCATTGGTAAGTCCCTATCTTTTAATAATGGCGGATTTGTAGAATGTCCTGACTTAATACACTAGTTTGCAATATAATAAATTTCCTCTAGATATGGACTGTGTTTTCCCATGTATTTGTGCAGCACCTAGCACTTGAATGAAGATCAGTGTAATACAAGAATTTAACAACAATAACTTTGGCATTTACAGATTGCAAGGTTAGATGAATTAGAAAAGTTTCACCAAATCTGTTGCAGAGTCAATGAATGTCATAATACAAGCAGGTTTCTGTTGTAAACCTGCTGGCATTCCAGGGTCCATAGTTCCATGAAAAGGAGACATGGGGGCTCCCAGATTCCTGGTTCCACTGCAGGGACCCTGAAAGTTCTGGAAGCCCAGGGAGATCCAGATGAAGTCACAGCTCTCAGGACTTCCAGGCTCCCAGCAGGGAGCCTGGGAGCCCTGTGAACCCTGACTCAAGCTGGAATCCAGGCTATGGAGCCTGGAGGTCCTTGGCTCGCAGGTCTGCAGCTCTGAAGTAACCCCACCACGTGGTCCCAGGGTTGTGAGTTCAATCCTTGAGGGGGCCATTTAGGGATCTGGGGCAAAAAGCTATCTGGGGATTGGGCCTGCTTTGAGCAGGGGATTGGACTAGATGACCTCCTGAGGTCCCTTCCAACCCTGATATTCTATGATTCTATGACTGTCCTGGGGTCAGGGACACTAGGACTTCAAACTCCCAGCCAACCAGTCCAAAATGATTTCTTTTCAGATTTTCCATTTTGGTGAGCGAACTTGAAAAATTTCAATTTTGGTTCAACCTGAACTTATTTTTTTTAAGCCCCTCCCCCCCCCACCACTGAAAAATCACTTATTCGCTTACTTCTACTCTCAGTGATCCCCTGCAGAAGAGACAAAAACCAGATGAGGGGAGGGTAAGGAGTAAACTGGACCAAGGCATCAACTAGGACTGGGACTGGAAGGGATTGGACAGAAACTGTGTCTGAGAGTTAGGGGGGCTGGGACAGGAACCAGTGGGACCAGGAGAGTTGGAGCTGGTGAGGAAAATGGGGGAGGAGAGAATGATTGGGAGCCAGTTGTCTGGGACGACACTTAGATCAGACGACGAGCTATGGGGGAGAGGCATAGCTGGAATGGCTGGACAAGGAGCCATGAACTGGGAAAACTGATCAAAGGGATGGAAAAAATAGATTAGATGAGGAGCTGGGGGCAGGTCTGGAACAAGAAGGCAAGAATGGGGAGAAGACAGGCCTGGAATGGGAACAGGGCAGAAAGGTCAAGCTTGGGGGAAATGGGCAGAAAAGTCTGTGCTCCAGCCCGAGGCCAAACATCTATCCTGCAATTTTATAGCACCAGAGTTCAAGCTGCATGAGTCTGAATCAGCTGACCTGGGCCGGCCACAGCTGTTCTACCGGTTTTTATTGCAGTGTAGACATCCTCATTATTTCCAGATAGGTTGGCTTAATTCAGTACTTCATCCTCTGGAATTCACGTTAGGAAGGCTGGGCTGCTGGCTGAAAAGAACATGTATTGCCCCTCATTCTGACAAAATTTTAAAGTTGTTGTAATAGAAGCAATCATAGAAGTCTTAGTCCCAATCCTGAGATCAGATCCATGTAGGTGGACCTAACACCTATGCTGAACAATACTAACTTCACTGGGACTCTGAGTGGGCACTGGAGTCAACCTGCACAGACGAATTGCAGGACTGAGGCCTATATCAACACTGGGCCGTTGTGACAATGAAAACAATGCTTTCCTACATTGGAGAGGAACTATTTTTGACTAGTTAGTTTGTGAGGAGATCTGGATTTCCCCTCACCCACTTTCCATTAGGTGCAGGACCCTTATGGCTAGGATTTGGTGGCCTTTTTTGTCCCCTAGAGGTTAGTAGCTTTGAGACCCTTATTGTTCCTGGACACTGTTGTTGTTTATAAATGTCTCTTCAGAGCAGAAGAGATGGACGTAAAAAGTTCTGGATATGGGGCAGGGAGACATTCTTTTCCTGCTCTTTTATTTTCCACCCTCCCTCCTGCTAACTGGTTGTGGTTGTACAAATGGTACTGCAAACTGGGAAGTACATTTTAGTTCTGTGTAAGGTTTACTATCGCTATGTTTGCTTTGGGCATTGGCTTGCCACCATTTTGGGAGAAAAAAGGAATTTTTCCTTGCTGAAGAATGGGCAAATGGTGTGGATATTATGCCTTCCTTGCAGCATCTTGTAGCCTTAGCTGGGCCCATTGATCCCACAAATGTCATGGTTGTGTGTTTATAATATAAGGCAGACCAGCAGTCAGATGTGTTTTGTTGCTTTTGTTTCAATTTATAATTGGGCAGGAATCTATCATGGTAATGGTGCATTATACTGACCAGCATTTATTGCAGCCACAACACAGAGCTGAGAGTGAATGAGATCTGGTTATGTTGGGAGTGATGGACCATGGGGATGTGTTTTAACTTCAAGCATAGATCACAACATTGTCTTTTTGGAACCGAGTGCTTCCAAGATGGAGACAGCTGAGTTTATTTTGTTCAGGACTGACTAGGTCCCAAAATTATAGGAATTAACTTGGGACCCCTTTGGCTCTGGGACTGTTGTGGTCAGAGAGCAAAAGAAACAGAGGACTTGTCTGAACCTTAACTTTGCAAATTTTAGCACTTCCAGAAATGATAATCTTAACATTTTGTTTGTACAGGTTTTTCCATGGAATTTCTATAGGGCCAAGTGATGAATCTCTTACTCACATTGGTGGGCAATTACTCATTCAAATAACCCCATAAGTGTGACTGCTTGGGTGAGGAATTGCCCAACAATGTGAGTAAAGGGTTTACAGTCCTAGCCCATTCAGAGCAGAGTTGTGGACGCTGTATGGAAAACTATAGCCTAGTGGATTGGAGATTTTCTCCATAGCTCCATAATTCTTAATATTGTTTTTTTCTGCCAGCCCTGTGTTTCTTAGTCATTGACTTCAATGTTTATTTTTCAGATTTGTTGCTCTGAAGAGAGAAAGATACTGATGACATAAATTACTCTACTTTTTACTATACACAACAGCTTCAGTAACATAGTTCCAATACACAGTTTATATGACCTGTACATTTTGAAAATTGTCATAATTAAATGGTTGGCTCTTTGGAAAGTACCGGTAATTATTACCGAGCAGACATCCCATGAAAGAGTCTATCTATTGAAAGCTCTCCCTGTTGGCTTGTTGCCACCCTTATTCACTATGAATAGTACCTTACTGAAATCAGTGGGACTACTCATGTAGTAAGGTACTACTCAATGTGAGTAAGAGTGGCAGAATTGGGCCCTCTGTCAGTGTAATACCAGTCATGTTGTTTGATCAGTCTGTGGTGTTGATGTGCAAAAGCATCCCAGTTCCCTTCTTCCTAAAACAGACACTGTGGAAATTAGTGGGTACATTTTGAAAGCTTCCTTAATATTTTAGTTTAGTTTAGTTTAGTTTTGCTGGTATGCAATACTTAATACCTCCCAAAGTGGAAGAGCTTTAAACATAAGCCCCCTTCTTCTTTAGTATGTGTTTTAGTAGTGAATGAGTCATTGCAGCTGATGCTTCCATTTAGTCATTTTAATTGACCCTAGTGGAGTCTAAATGGCAAAATCTTCATGAATCCAGAGTTAAGGTTGCCCGGTAAAAGCTGAGGAGTTCAACTTCAGTCTTCTGAGCACCAATTCAGTGCCTTAATGGCAAGACCGTCAGTCCTTCTCATATCAGATCTATATAAATATTTAGATACTAGTAGGTAGAGAATATAATTATGTCTTGCAGTAATCTATTCATTCTGGCAAACCTGAGTAGGTTTTATGTATATAAATGGTAAATCAGTTATATTGTTTCAAAGTAAGGCCTTGAAATTTGAAGCAATTTCTTTGTTACATAATGCACTAACATTTCACAAGTAGTTATTCAGTTGTACAATGTAACAGTATTTATACATGGTCTGGCTTTCATTTAATGGGTCCCATAGCAAGATCATCACTTCCCTCAGTGTAATCACTAGCTGTCTTTATAGTTCCATCTTCTCTTTGCTCTTGTTATAGCAGCCCTGAATGACTCAGAATATCAATCCCTGCTTAGGGTGAGAGCTCCCATCATGCAGGAATGACAATTTAATCACACATTTAATGCAGAAAAGTTGCTTCCCAAGATATTTCCATGCTCCGTGTAGGCATTTATGCTGACTGTGCATCACAATATCTTGGAACCACATTTAATAAAAGAAACGAGATTTTAACAAGCTGTAAAAGATGTATAAACAGTTATACATGGTACTTTAACTACCTTGTTGGTGAGGAGATAACCAATTTAGGACCTCAAAACAGGTCATTATTCCCTAATGATGACTTACCAGAAGCACAGGCTTTTATTATACAGCTGTTGGTGTAGGGAAGGGTATGTTTTTGTTAATTCTTACTGGCTGCTTTTTTTAATTTATTTTTTTAAGGAAATTGCAGTGAGTATGCCTACGAGTTCCCACTCTGGCAGGCAAATGTCCTAAAGGGCCGGTGGAATGGGCTAGGTAAAAGGATGTAGCAGTGGCAGCATGGCTCAGACTGGATAGAGGGATCCATGATTAACGTGCAGAGGCTAGCCCTCCATGTAAAAACCCCTTCTCTTTATGGAAGCCATGAGATCCCTGTGATTACCTTTTGGCAATTAAGACATGTGCAGGATCGGTAGCGCACACACACTGTTAACAGGGAGGCAAATTCCAGCCTCTGGGTATATTTGCACTTTGAGCTGAGGGTGTAATTTCCAGCTGCCCTGAGTACAATTCCATCAGAGACGCTACGTACGTACTCAGATGGTTAACTCCTCCTGCTGCTCACAGCCGCGGATGCACTCTATTTTTAGCACACTAGCTCAGTCACAGCTAAAGTGGGTTCATATCCTTGAGCTGGGAATTACACCCTCAGCTTGAACTGTAGACATCCCCAGTGACTACATGTCAGCTGAATGGTACCTTAGAATATGAGTTTAGCATAAGTAGTTAGCAATCTGTTCAATCTTGTATTTAGCTGTGACACTCTGAGTACCTTTCCCAGATATGAAGAAGAGCTCTGTGTAGCTCGAAAGCTTGTCTCTCACCAACAGAAGCTGGTCTACTAATAACATCACCCTCTCATCTCTCTAATATCCTGGAACCAACACTACTACAACATGGCATACTGAAAATCTGTAAGGGACCAGTTTCGGAGTATTTTTATCCTTGCATAGATTGTTTTTTCCCTGCAGGAAAGCATGAGAAAAGCTGTCCTAAAGTTGTAATCAAAATAATCTTTTTTAGATGAAAGACTATGGCAACCATATAAGAGGGGCAAGCCACTCACCTGTCATAAAAAAACTGGAAGTCATAACTATTGGGTTTGCTCTGGGTTTCTGTAGTTGATCAGGAGCTGGAATGACACAATATGGTTTGAGAGAGTGTTCTAGTTAGGGTCTTGCTCTGTCTAGATAGAGATGTATATAATGGACCTCATTCTCCTCTCACTTACACCAAATTTACAATAGTAGAATTGCAGGTACTTTAATGGAGTTACTTCTGATTTATACTGCTGTAAGTGAGAGTAGAATCAAGCTGTGTGTACGTATAAAATAGATATATTCAGATCTTGAGAAGACAATTTTTTGAGGAACAAATTGCACCCCTAAAAAAGAAGTTCCCTTTTTGCAAGTGAAATTGGCACCTGCCAAAATTTACATCAACAGTTGATTAAAAGAACAAGACCTAGGATTTAGATGACTGATTGCAGCTACCAACTGCACACCCCAAAAGGGTGGAGTCTTCCAATAATATCTGCCATAAAACACGTTTAATAAGCTAGTTCATAGCTGTATCCCCTCAAAAGGACAGCCGACTATCAGGGTCAACACGTGCAGCATACTTCCTTTCATTCAGTAACCTTCCAGCTTTACATGTGGTATATTATATAGTTTTATTATTTTAATGGAAAAAATTGGCCTGTGATCAAGAATGGGATGTTTTTATCTTGATAATTAATTTCTTGTTCACAAATATTGTGTTCACATTTTCAGCCTCTTTGGGTAGGATTTTTACATATTTCTTAAAATGGAAACTATCAGTTTCCCTGGTTGAAAACTGAAACTGGTAGGCAGATTACATCAATATCATATGAACATACCTTATTGCTTGTGCTCGTTCAAAGGGTGTAGATCTATTATTCTATAGCAGTTAATATATGGAATGAGATCATCTTCCTTTATACCTGTGTTTTCCAGCTAATCGTCTTAGCCCCCCATGATGGAATATGCCCTAGCCTGATATACAGCTATCTATGAACAAATATATTGTCCCTTAGACATCAGTATGTAACACTGAAATTAATACAACTTTTGTTTATCTTTTGTACTAGACAACTCACAAGAGTTGTTCAGTTGTCAGCTTGAACTATGACCAAATATAACTAAGTATAAATTCCTAGGTGTGGAATTGTACCAAAAGCTTTTTTCAGGATGCTTGCAAAATGGTAATCTGATAGGTCTGTAGTCAAATTCCACTACTCATGGTGTAAAGCAACTGCAGTGCATCTAATAATCAAACCCTCAATTTTTAATACATATAATACTTTGAAGTAACAATTAATGTTAGGAATTCTTCTAAGGTGCCAATTAAAAATTCCAGGAAAGTCCTGAAATATATGTGAAATAACACTCTGCTGCTACCCTTTTGCTACCTGCCTCTCTTTTCTCTTGCCTTGACAATGAAAAGTGACAGCATCTCTTCCACTATAACATGTTCCTATCATTGTTACTGACTTGACAGTATGCTGAATAAGATCTGTGTGCTGGAGTCTTTACTTTGTGTTTCCGCTTAGGGCCAGACAGCAATAGACATAAAAACTGGAAGCTATAAATAGTGTGCTTTACTGGCATTTCCCACAAAGATAACTTTGTGTACCATCTATTCTATATTTGCATACAGCATATGCTCAAACTATTATGCACTCACCGTATTATAATGCAAAATTACAAATTCACAAGTAGTAGATCTGTAGATACTGAAACATTATGCAAATATATGTTTGCAAAATAGCATGATTAGTATAAACAGGAGGATGTTTTTATTGGCTTATGTTCTTAAAGTCATTACTACCTTAAATTATGCAGGGGGATTTAAATTTAGGAATAAATTCCAGGCCACTTTTCTAGGCATCAAAACAGGCATTTTGCACCCATATTCTGATCACCCAGGGAGTTTTACACAGCCATCCACACAGATGACTCTAAACAGAAGCACAAATAGTCAGACTTGGGAAAGATGTGCAGAAGTTTGGAGGACATGATAGGAGGTATATAATACAGAGGTATAAGAGAGATTGTCTCATATTTAAGGCAGTGGACAAAAACGTAGGCAATCTGGATAAGATTCATAACTCCTGTCACAGACTTCCTGTGTGATCAATTTTTCTGTGCCTCAGTTCCTTATTTGCATAACAGTATTCCCATCATTTGTCTGCTTGCATTGTAATCTATTTGGGGACAGGCATTGTGTCTTAGTATAATGCCTTAGTCAATGGGGACAGCAATACATATAATAATAATGAATGTCACAGTGCAATACAGCCAGTTAAATCTCATGCAGCCTCTAGGTGCTGTCATAGTACGAATAAAAACTATAATAATAGTAAGACCACACGCTCAGGATGCTAAACCCCATCCTTGCATGCTGGCATTCAGGGACTGCCAAGGGCTTGGAGTGTAAACCTAATGGGTTTTAGGGAAAGCAGGTTTGTAACAAAGCATTTGTGTCTCATAGTTTTCCTCCTGGCTGTGCCTTTTCTCACTTGTGCATATACATGAAATATAATAATGCTAAAATGTATAGAAAAGGACAGAATTGGCTGCATCTTCCTTTCTAAAGATAATCTTGATACATTTGTCCTTTAATTTGTATGTTGTATTCTGAAGATCTGCACTGAATTATCTTACAGTTTTATAATGGGGAGGAGAGAGAGCAAGCAAGCAAACTGCTGTCTGAACATTTAAATGTGGCAGAATAGACAGATACATAGAATGACTCTGTTTCTTTCTATTATTCACCAATTTGTTATACCAGTATTATTTTCCCTGTTGTATATTTGGTTAGTATTTTCAGATGATCGAAACATTTTTTTTTTCCCTGTGTGGGACCATAATCTCATAGTGGTGAGTATTGAGACTTCTAGAGCCTCTTGTGATAGTCTTAATCAAAAGACTGAAGGTCCCACATCCATTCCAGTAGCATATCTGGGAAATATTTATACAAATAATCATCCAGAATGATGCTTAACATTGTGTGCAGTCTGGTCTGTTCAGATTGTTTGCAGCCTAAGACAGAATCAGTAGTTAGTCTTGGAGATTTTTTCATTATACTGTAGCCAGCAAATCCGCGATCTCATGAGAGGGAATGTCAGGCTGCTAGGACAGGTGTAAGAGAAGAATGAGGCTAATGCCAGGCTACCTTAGTTGAGTTTCAAGAACTTTCTCTTGCCAAGACACTTGCCACTTGGATCACAACAGAGACAACTGGGGCCCATAGTTAAAGCACACAGACACCAAGAAATGCAGAGGCTGGGATAGATTAAAAGAGAACAACACAACTTTATTAACTTTTAACTCTAACCGGTGGAAGGAGAAGGAGGCAACTCCCTCCCCCACCCTCCAAAACTGCCCACTCCCCTCCAAAACAACTTCTCATGCTGTCTGAAGTGGCTCTTAACCATAAATGCCTACCTCCGGGCAGACTGTCAAAAACAGGGCAAACACCTCAAACTGGTGGTGTGTTCAATAATTAGAGTTTACCAACACAGTAACATATGTGAACTATATCAGTCTTATCATGAAGTCACAGACAATCCCCTTAGACTCTCCAGTCTATCTTGCCACTCAGACAAACTGGACTTAGTGATAAGTGGACCACTGATCCCACCATATTCAGATTGTTTCCAGTCCCAAGAGACCAGTCACTTACCCCAGATCAATTGGTACCCTAGATCTTAAACCAAAGACAACATCTGTGGTCTGTCCTGTAATAAACTAAAGGTTTATTAACTAGGACAAAAGAAATGTGAGTTATTTACAGGTTATAGCAAGCAAACGTATGCACACAAACGAGCTGTCATCTAAATGCTAAGAGTTACAGAGTTGTAATGTCTTTCATGGTGGACCCAGGGATAACCCCTGGGAATCTCTGCTTCTAGTCCTATCAGAGTTCAAACAGCAAAGTGAGAGATGGAAAATTTTCCTGTGACTTTGTTGTATTTCCTTCATTCATCTTCCAAGTCCACAGGATGAGCTTCCTTGCACATAGCATTTCCAAGGTGAGTTGCTGTGTTCCTTGATGGCCCATCTGATTTTGATAGTCCTTCTGGATGGGCTGAGGGTGAGGAGGATGATTCCCATACCTGGGTTCACAAGTTCAGAACAAGTATTTTCAAAGTTATAAAGCAAAACTTTTATATATTTTCTTATAGCAGGGAATGCCAATATTAAGTGAGATTAAGAGAGTCTAAACACTAAATACATTCTTATAAGACTAATACCTATTTTGAGCAAAACTAACATACAGGTGATCTGTTCTGGTCTCCACCTATGAGTTTTTTAGTTCGTAGCTAATTCCTGCAGCCTGAGCAAGAGCTGCCAGCTTCACAAAACCAAAACCAAAAATGCATCTGTTTAGCTCCAGTGTGCTGTTAGATAGGCTCATGCAAAATAACCAACATTCAGGTTTGGTCTAACCCTTAGAATTCAGCATACCTCTGAATCCTTGCTTCACACACAAGGGGGAATGAGGGTATACATGAAGGGTACATCAGTCTAAGAAGACTTAAGGCCTCCCCTTCTTCTCCAGACTAATATGGCCCACCAGCCATTTCCTGGGTCTTTTATTCATGTTTTTCTCTGAGAACTGGACCCTTTGAGACTCTCACCTGCACTGGACATAGGCTATAAACTGTGATGAAATTACGTGTAAACGTGCAGCTTTTAAATCCTGTCCTCACTCCATATTCCCCTAAAAAATGGCCTCCAGAATTGTCCAGGGTAGGGGGGAAAACAAACAAACAAAAAATACCAGACATTTTGCCAGTGTTGCCTCGGGAGGGGGAAATTCCTTCCTAATCCCATCTTGGAAATGCAGTTCAAAATATATATCTCCATTATAGGCCCAGGAAAGTGGGGCAACTACTGCAGGAGAATGGTGTCTTCATGCCCTGAATGCTTCATATAGAGGAGGGATGCAGAATTAAGAGTGACAATCAATTCTTCCTCCCCACCATCCTTGCCACACAGTCTAGCAAACAAGAACAGGAAGAGGTGACAAAACTTCTCCTTCCCTTGCCTGGCTCCTTGCCCAGGTAGGTTCTCTACATGTATTCTGGGCAGCAGGGAAGAGAGGAAGGCCCCAGAAAAGTCAGACCTGTCCCTCTCTTACCCTCTCCTTTGTGGACATCAGGGCCTATATTTCCTCTGCTTGTCTGATGAAGCACCCCCACCCCACTCAGGTGAGGGGACAAGAAGGGGCCATCTGTAAGTGCATAAATAGTCTCATCATTGGTGTATACGCCATATATCTGAGTAACTGCTTGCGTTACTCAAGCAAGTTAGCCCCATTGAGGTAAGAGAGTAGGGTCTGGCCATTTATTTGCAATCAGTACATGTTGGACTAGATCCTGTAGAGAGACCCAGAACTCCATAGGTGCTAGAACTAGGGGTGCTGGGGGTGCTCAGTGCACTCTGGCTTGAAGTGGTTTCCATTATACACAGGGTTTAGTTTGGTTCAATGGCTTTCAGTACTCCCACTGTAAAAATTGTTCCAGCACCACTGCAGAACTCCCATTGACATCAGTGGGACTTTGAATTAAGAGTCTGCAAGATTGAACCCTAGGTCTCTTGTTTGAGTTTAGTTATTGTTTATAATTGTTTGGGTTTCTTTTTTTTTTAAGAGCTTTATTTAAATAAGCTTGTGTTGATATTGTAACCCAGATTCACACAACTATTAGATCAGTTTTTTCTTTAGAAATTTAAAGCTGTGATTTGAAACCAGTGATTTTTTAAGGTTACCAAAAAGGTCTCCCCCATTGTCCAGAAGGCAAACTAAATATTGCATTTTTTCTCTCTTGCTTTTCTTCCACCTACATAATATTTTTTCAGTTGACATGACAATGTCTTTTTTATATGAGAAATGCAATACATGTTGTCTTCATTTCATTATCTACAAAGGAGGCAATGAAATTTAGCTCACCAACACTTATTTATAGCTTGTTCAAAGAAAGGGGTTTAGTACGTACTGCCAGTACTGTAGTGTCTGTCTTTGATCTTCCTTTGAATACTTAAGACACTTCCTATTGTGCTGCCTTGTGGATGGCTTTTAATAATTAAGCAGTTTGGACACTGTTATTAAAAGTACAAAAAATAGCAAAAGTTAATGTTCCAGCTTGCCTGGAGCTTGCCACAAAAAAATGTGAAGGTAAATATTCGTCTTGTATTGTTTTCATCAGTCTGGAACTTCCATCAGTGCAGCCTCAAAAAGAATGAATGTTGAACTCCAACTGTTGTTTTGTTTAATGTGACGTTTCCTGCAACCTCATAATCTCCTGCTCCTTTGAAATTAAAGTTACACTTTTAAATTAATCACTCCTGAATAATGTAGCAGTGACGTTCACCATATATTCTTGTCCATTATTGGAATGAATTTTCCCTAGGAAAAATTCTGAGAATATTCTGAAAGCAAGTAAGGGGTTAAGAAAAAGCTGCTTGCTTGCTTTAGTTATTTTATTTTATTTTGCCTAGACTCTCCAGATAACCATGCATGTATTTGGGGTATTTGATTAGACAGGGTTAGTGGATACCACAGTGGCAATGTATGATTTAGTAATCCAGCAATCATGATAGGTAGTGACACAGGGTTTATATGCTACCATTCTACGCCCTGTAATAGTCAAGGGTTTTTAGAAATGCTTCTTCAGCTACCCTAATGTGATTGTCAAATAACTATGCAAAACTACTTACCAAGAAAATAAAGTGACAGATAAATGAAAAGAGAGGGCGATCACAAAAATTTTTACTCAAAGTGGAAGACAGGCTTTTATTCACTGTCAACTTAAAATTGGTTCAGAAAAAAATAAATTGGGGCTGATACACTAAGAAATAATTTATTTCCCATAAATTTTATTAAAAAGCAATTACAACATGGCTCAAATTAAAAAAAGAATAAAATAGGGAAAATTCAAATAAATATCAACATCAGAAAATAAAACCTAAAAAGAGAGAGTTTAAAAATCCTGAGGTGTATCATAAAATAACACTTATTGAATAATAGAAGGAATTAGCCAAATTCTACATTCAGTGACAGCAATGTCAATTGGGAATAACTCTACTGACTTTATGGAGTGACTGTGGATTTACACGAATGTAACTGAAGGCAGAATTTGGTACTTGAATCTAGACTGATGGCCTTGCCAATAGCTGAGACTTGGGAGATATAGGTTTAAGTTCAACCACAACCTTTTGGGCATTAAGGGTCTGATCCTGCTCCATGGAAGTCACTGGGAGTTTTGCATTTAGCAGCAGGATTAGGCCCTAAATCTGTGGGAGCTGCAAGTGTCATGCAAATAACATTTTCACCATTCAGGATGCTCTGCATTACTCCCTATTTGCACTCCTCTTTTTTGCTGGTAATGATAAACTGTAATCAGAGAATACCATCTGTCACTTTGGTTACAGGGTTTGTGCAAAACAGCAGCTCTTCCTTGGGTTTTGGGAGGAAGAGAGTCTAAAATGGAAAGAAGGTGTTGGCCTCAAATGAACGACAGGTTGAAAACCCACCTTGGGCCTGGCAGGGGAATTGTGCCAGACTGGTAAAGGGAGAGTCTGAGGCTCTCTGTGGTGACCAGCTCACTGTATCGAAACCTTAAAAATATGTGTTTTTACAGCACCCAACACAATGACATCCTCCTCCATGACTTGTGCTCCGAGTCACTACAATATAAATAAATAATTGTGATAGCCTGTGTGTACAGAGAAATGGGGAAAAAATCAAGTAATTAAAAAAACAAAACCAAAAACTGCTCAGAGAAAAAACAGAAGTATCAAAACTTCCAGTGGTAAATGTATAAGTTCAATACATTTTTGAAAAAATAGATGATTCCTATAATGAGACCAATAAATACATAGAAAAAATAGTTGAGGAGTTCCATAATGAGCCTCTGGGTTGTTATTAATAGCTCAATTTGGGAAGAAATATGTTGAATCCTTGGATCTACCTTTATCTTCTACTTATCAGATTTTTATTTTAGTCCCTTTATTTGTCAAGATCACACAATACTAGCCTTTAGGGACCAAGCCAATCTATTTATCTTGGTGCAATAACTCGTTTATATTCACTGGCTGGGAATAATGAGGCTTCTCTAATCACCGTTTGCACTAGAACTACTGTACTCTATTCCCTCAGAACAACTTGCTGGATACCATCAGTAAACAATAAAAGTCTAAAACCTGTAACTTGGATACAGGGAGCAGGCCAGAAACTGTCACAATTTTATCTTTAGGGAGGGAAGGAGCAGATTGGGGTTGAGTGCATGAATGAATTTGATAGTTGAATTGATATAAGCCTGTAGGGTTTGGATATAATAGAGGTTGGGTAAGGAACACAAATTCACATCCTGCCCAACTCCACAATGACCAAATGTTCTCTGATGGCTGTTTTGTGGTCTAACTCTGCTTCCCAATGGGCTGGTATCCACATCACAAAAACCAATATAATTTTTTTTTGGCATTAGTTAGTAATGAAGACTTATTGGTGGTCTCAGCAGAGGCCAAGGACTGAAAGGACATGGAGAAGATTCTCTCCTCTGGTCAAATTTGAATCCCATTGGCGTGGCAGTGTGGATGAGCTTGTACAACTGCCATATAGGTTATTTATTACTGTTGTTTGGTTTATGGTCATGCCTAGAGGCCAAAGCTGCATGTTGCCAGTCGCCATACAATCCTGTAACAAAGAGATGGTTCCTGCTCTGAAGACCACTTCTTACCATTATCAGGGGGTTTTTTTGGTAGGCATCACAGCAGAGAATAATTTTAAGGAGGGCTTTGAAGGAGGACAGTGAGGTGGCTTTGCAGATATTTACAGGAAGTTCCTGCCATATGTAAGGGACAGCATAGCAGAAAGTGCAGTGGTGTTTGTTATGGGAGTAGGGACTTAATTTTCCAGTCCTGTCGATCTGCATAAAAGTGATCGAAAATTTTCCAGCAGAATATTTTTCAATTGGAAAAATGTCAATTTGTCAAAATTGAAATATTTCATGGGAATGTGTCTATTTTGACCAAATTTATTTTAGAAAAAGTGGAAATGAAGCATTTCAGTAAGGTTGGAACATTCAATCTTGATCTTATCAGAATAGAATATCAACATTTTGATTTTTCTTTTTGAAATTATTTTTAATTTAGAAATTCATTTATCTTTTATTTAATGTTCATATTTTTATATTGTACCAATTATAAATGACCTGTTAGAATGCCTAGGAATTTTTCTTTTAAGTCCAAGGCCAGTCTGGATCTTTGAGAAAATAGTGACAAAAAGGGAAGGAGAGAAAATGACTAAGGGCTCAATCTTGTCTGGTAAGAAAATATGATAGTATCTGAGAATCCCCCCCAAAAAAGCTCATTGGTGTTACATGTCCATGCCTTAAGGACAAACTATTGATTTCATTGGCAATTAAAAATCATGTATATATTGACTGACCAGCATATCTCTCATGAAGTTGAAAAATGAAAACTACCCTTTTATGTTTATTATTTATTCTTACTACAATAGTGATAAAATGCCTCAGTCACATCGGGGTTGGGAGCATTGTGCTATACAAATGCACCTAAAGATACAGCTCTTACTTTGAAGAATTTTGTCGAATTAAAGACCAGATCAGACAACAGGAGATGAAAGCAGAAGTGAAAGAGAGGTAGGAAATCATAGAGTAATGGTAAAAGTATTGCACAGTTACATAGGCTTATCATTTTAAAAATCTCCTTTTAAACTATAGCCTCTGTGCTCCCTTTCAAATTTGCCCTGACCACTCTGTGAAAAGTGTTCATATGCTCACTGAAAACTATTTATTTAATCAATTTCCTTCTCCTGACTATACTATCCCTGACCACCTCTCTACCTAGCTTTATTAGGATTTATACATATTGTTGAGTGTATATATATGAACTTCCATAGTCCTCTTTTAAATGCCACTGAACAGCAACTGCATCTCTGACAGTACTTTGGGTATATCATATCCGCAACTAGCCATGTTTACACTACCTGAAATGCAACATAGGATGCAATTCAGAGTAAAGCCAGAAAAAAATGGAGAAATATAGCAGATCAAGTGGGCAAACCATCCATTTCTTCTTCCAAGTGGGAGACCAGCTTCATTTTCAGATTTACTTAAGACACATCGGTCAGCCAATGTATCCTCAATATTTAAGTGCAGGTCAGCAAATGGTCCATTAGAGAATAAGTAATCAAAGTACATTTAATTTGTCTAGACTGGTTTTTTTGGTTGTTTTGAGCTTCCAGAGAAATTATCCTGTATTGTATTGTGTGATATAAACTTCCAACTGAAACAGACTAGATACTTTGATAATTAGCTGGATGAGCAGAAGATACATTAAAGATGCATTGAAGATACACCCTCACCCCAAAATGGAATTCTTGTTTTTGGCATGCCCTAATGATTGGTAACATCTCCTTCCAACAAAGTTAGATAAAAATTGGGAATTAGATGAAGGGAAAAGGCAGTACCACTGAGTTAACAGGTAACTGAAATACCTTGTGTAGATGATGACTGACTGTTAGCGGTGGCAGATTTTAAACAGTTGTGACAAAGTGAAATGGGTGGAACCAATGAGGTGGCATCAAAACATCATTGCCTGCAGCAGTAACACGGGGAGAGGGCATAGCAGCAATTGCAGCAATTTTAATGAAACTGGAGTCTCCTGTCTGTCTGTCTGTCTGTCTATAATGTACACACATACTTTTAAAATGTAGACTTGAATTCATTTGGGAAGTGCAACTCTTAGAGCACTACATATGAAATGCCTCCTGACTGACTTTCTGTCAAATGGCCATATATTGATCCATTTTGCAGTTTTGAATACCTAAAGGCATCAGGGAAAAATCCATGGCTGGCAGCGCGAAGGACAATGAGAGTTTAAATATATTAGGAACAAAAGAAATGCTAGCAATGTTATATGCCCATTACTAGATGGAAATGGTAAAATTCCTTATGAACCAGAAAAAGCAAAAGTATTCAATAAATATTTCTGTTCTGTATTTGGAAAGAAGCAGGATGATGTAATTTTATCACATGTGGATTAGTAACTGATGTTAGATAACAGGGATAAACATTTTTAAATCAGCACGTCTGGATAACTTGCACACAGGAGTCCTAAAGGAATTTGGCTGAGGAGATCTCTGGCCATATAATGTTAAATTTTAATAAAACTTGGAATACCAGGGAAATTCCAGAAGACTGGAAGAGTGCTAATGATATGACAATATCCAAAAAGGGGGAACGGGATGATCCAGGTAACTATAAGCAGATTAGCTTGATATCAATTCCGGATAAAATAGAAAAGATTATATAGAATCCAATGAACAAAAAATTAAAGGATAGGAATATAATTAAAGCCAGTCATGTTTTTATGAAAAATAGATCTTATCAAACAAATCTGATTTAATTCTTTAAAACTACAAGTTTAGTTTATAAATGTAGCCTCATAGTAGTAGTATATTCAGGCCTGGGACCACAAAGATACTTAGGAGCCTCGCTCCCAGATTTAGGTACCTAAGCCAGGTTTTTAGATGCCAGTGTGATCCACAAAATCCCCTCTCTGCTGCCACCTAACCCTGTAGGTTTCTAAATTTATTTGGCACCTGTTTAAATCCCTTTTACTCTTCGGGGACTTGAACCAGTGGTCTCCCTCAACCTGGGTAAGTACCCCAACCAGTGGGTAAAAATCTAGTCTTCCTATTCTTCTTCTTGCCCCCCCCTCCCCCCAGCTGTTTTCTGTAGAGCTAGGTGACCTCTTGAACATGCCTACTGGATCTGGTCCCTCAGGTGAGTTAGGTAGAAGTATGCCTATCTTCTTCCGCTTTGTGGATTGCAATCAGACACCGCTCCTCCATCTGATAAATGATTGATACAAATCAAAATGTTTTTACCTAAACCTACTTTTTATTAGGTCTTAAACACACATACTCACACGTGCGCACACACACACACGCACACACACACATGCGCGCTATATATTCAGAGCACCCCAAACATAGTTATCCAAAGTCTGAGGTGGTTTCAAGTGACCACCAGCTGGGTTTCCAGGGGCTCTCCTTTTGTCCAGCTCATGGGGAGTTGAGGTGTCAGCTTTTTGCCCAAAGAAAAGCCTTTTTGGACTGCTTTGAGTTATGTACTTCTATTTAATTTTTTATAGCTAACTTTCACATAACTCATAGAACTCTTATTGGGTCACAGATTCTTCTAGTTTTAACAAATTTCTAATTTTTTTATTAGCAAAGCATGTTTAATATTTCTAGTTATAACAACAATAAAACTTATATGTCAGGGGCACGTAGAACCAAGGTCGCTATTTACTTACTTGTTTTTATTTTTATCGTTTAGCTTTTTTCCCCGTCTTCCATTCTAATTAGCAAAGATGCAACTGCAGCAATTTGGCCTTACCTATAAAAACCCTAACAGTTATTCCTAGCTATATGGTTCTGCTTTTAATCAATAACCATTAAATACACCCAAAATAGTTGCGGTTTAGTTTGGTTAAGTTCTCGGATTACACTGTCTCCTTGCAGCCTGAACTTAGGTGCCTATCTAATGTGAGAAGAGGCAAGGCTTAGGGACACATTCCTTGTTGGTATCCTCCCATTGTCTAGTTTAGTTGGCTACTTCCCTAGCATGCTGACTTTTGTGGATCATATTCTAAGGCACATATTTGTCCCCACTAATCGTATGGGGGTCTTGACACCTAACTCAGGCTTTGTGGAGCTCAGAGTTGTTCCAGTGATTTTCTAGGTGCCTGAAATGCAATTCCTCTTTGTGGATCCAGTGCTCGGACTTTTGTAAGGTATTTGATTTTGTACCACATGATAGTCTGATTGAAAAGTTGCCACTATACCATATAAAGAGAGCACATATTAAATGGATCTAAAAACTGGTAGCTCTCAAATAGTAGCTACAGTAGGGAATCATTATCAATTTTGAGGTGTTTCTAGTGGTGTTCCACAGGAATCATTACTAGGCCTGAAACTATTCAATATTTTCATCAATGATTTGGAAGTAAATATAAAATCACTGCTGATAAAATTTGCACAAGATTGGTGGACCAGGTAATAATGATGAGAACAGGGCAGTCATACAGAATAAACTGAGCCCATTCAAACAAAAATCATTTTAATATGCCCAAATGGAAAATCATACATCTTCTTTTCTTCTTCTTCTTCTTCTGACCATCAGCTCAGCAGCAATGATTGGCACAATTGAAGGTTTTCCACCAATTTTTTGGCTTGTAGCTAGGGTGACCAGATGTCCCGATTTTATAGGGACCGTCCTGATATTTGTAGCTTTTTTTTTTTATATGGGCTCCTATTATGTCCCCACCCCGTCCCGATTTTTCACACTTGCTATCTGGTCACCCTACTTGTAGCACTGTCATGTTCTGAGGTGCAATCTAGACCAATAAGGGTTTGTGTCAGTGCCTGCCCTGTAACCCTGGGTGTCTTGAGTGCTCTGCTGCTGTGGCTCACAGCCTGGTCACCAAAAGACAGCAGAGAATCCAGCAGTATCCTTAGAATTTGTGTGCTATACATCCCTGGTTCAGCTCTCTGACCCTAGCAGCCTGCCTACAATAAAACAGCCCAGCTCTAGTCACTGTCACCCAGTTAGCTTATGCAGGGGTGACCCCAAACACATGACCTTGTTTACCTTTCATATAAATGTGCTTTCATTGTCTCTGCCTGACGATTAGGCTTGTCAGCCAAGCAAATACACGTTCCTTTGTCTAGGACAGATTGGGCTATTCATGGCTTGCCAAACACATTTTAAGAACATAATTCTAGCACATATTCATAACTTTTTGTACACATCCTATACATACTGTGAGTTAGTTTCCCAGTGATATCTTACATGCCCTGTTGGGCATATATCATGACAACAGTGTGTTAGATGTGGTGAGTATGTCAGGCCTGTCAAGAGTTGCTGACACAGATAGCGAGCCACTAGTGGGCCACTGTTTCACAACCAGCTTCATTCATCTTCAACCTTTTTTTTGTTTCATGTTGTTCTTTACTTTGTCTATCCAATGCATCTTTGGTCTTCCTCTGTTTCTAGTTCCTTGCAGTGTAATATGTATTGCCTTGTATGGTATCCTTTTTGGGTCCATTCTTGACATATGTCCAAATGATCACAATCACTATTCTTGGATTTTTTTATTTTGTGCCCTAGCCATTTTTGTATTACTTATTATTTTATTTTCTGCCGTCTTGAAACTCTCAGTATTCCCCTCCGCCAGTTTTATTTCTGCAGTCAATATATTTTTGTTAGTCAACTTTTTTCATAGTCCAACACTCTGAGCTATACAGCAGTACTGGCATGGCAGTTATCTCATATATGCTGATTTTTGTTTTTATCAAAATGTCTTTAGCCTTCCAAACCTTGCAGAGCTTTTTAAATGTAGTAGCAGCTAGTACGATTCTTATTTTTTTTTTTAAGTCATCTTCAATAATCCCATTCTTTCATACTGGTTCTTCAAGGTACACAATTTTCCACTTGTTCTTTGTCTCTGACTTTATATAATTATTCATTGCTCTAGGAACAAAGAATGCAGTCCATACTTACAGAATGAGGTATCCTAGAAAGTAATGACTGAACAGGATTTAAGGGTCAGAGTGGACAAATAATTTAATATGAGCTTCCAGTGCCATGCTATGGCAAATAGAGCTAATAGATGTATGGAATGTAGGAATAGAGAAGTGATTTTTACCTGTGTATACTGCATTGGTGAAACCAATAGCGGAATACTGAATCCAGTTCTGGTGTCAACATTTTTAAAAGGATATTGAAATATTAGGGGGATCGGGAAAATGCAAAAAAAACCACAAAAGTGATTCAAGGACCATTTTAAAAAAAGAAAAAGGAAAAAAAGGCAGCCTTGCACTGGGATACATAAAGAACTCATTCTGTTTAGATTACCAAAAAGAAGATTGAGAGGTGACTTATTAATAGTGTACATGAAGAAAATACCAGGTAGCAAAGGGTTGTTTAATATAGCATATAGGAAAAAAAAAGAAAAAGAAACAATGACTGAAAGCAGAAGCCTGACAAATTTAAATTAGAAATTTTGAACACTGAGGGTAATTAACCACTGGAACAAACTGTCAAGGGAAGTGGTGAATTCACCATCTCCTGGAGTCTTCATATCACAGCTAGTTGCTTTTCTTTAAGTTATGCTAAGTTTTACTAAAGTTATTGTGCCCAATACACAATTACATGGGTGACATTTAATGGCTTGTGATATACAGGTCAGACTATCTGCTCAGTGGTCTTTTCTGGGCTTAAACTCTATGAACCTATAAATTATTTCTTAATCACAAACCAATCCTGATTTCTGTGAATCTAAACATTTGTGGGAACAAAGCTTGATTAACATGAATGTTTATGAATATTGAATCAAAAGGAAGTACAAACATAGTCAAAGTGAATATATTTGTGAATACTGTTTAGCAGATTTTTGCCAGCTCTAATGTAAGCATGCACACACACATGCAAGATGTATTATGGGGTAGAAGATTTTATTGGCAGGAGTAGAACGTAACTGCATTAGGGACATTGAGTAGCAAAAACCACTCCTTCAGTAATGTCTGTCAGTCAGGTTGGGGAGCTGCGTCCTTTTCTTTTCTGATTAAACAGTTCCTGGACTGTATCACCTTGTTGAACAAACAAACTCCTTCATGCATTTTAAAAAAAATCATCTATTTCTGCACTTGTAAAAATATACATAAATGGTCTGGAATCATTTAAAAGAGAACTGGTTGGGAATCTTCCGGAGTTTTGTTGGAAAATGCTGATTTATGGAACCCCAAACATTTCACAAAAGTGCTTCAGGTTTGACAAATTTTAGGTGTTTCCAAAACAAACATGTCCAGAATTTGAACTTTGGGGAAGTTGTGAAAAATCTGGTTTCAAACCAGATTTCGAAATGTCAAATTTTCCTATGAACTGGAAATTCCAAATTTCAGCCAGCTCTAATTTAAAACACTTTTCTCTCTTGACCAGATATGAACCATTTTTTCCCTAATAAAGATTTAAAGTGATGGAATAATGTCATCTCTTCCTCTGTAGCATAGACATGAACTCCTTATAACCTATGACATGGAGAAGAGTTTACTTCTTAGCTAGTTTTATTATTTCTTATTGTGTTGTCACATATGAGATATTTTGAAAAGTGTCCAGTGCAGCAGGCTGAAGTATGGTGACCTACTGCTATTTCCCATTCAAATGAATAAAGTAGCTGATAGTATAGAAAAAGAGGGGGAAAAGATTAAAAGGTAGGAAGGGATTTAGCCTGTTATAAATTAATACACCAGAGGCAATACTGTAAAGCTCTTGTCCTAACCTTGATAGGCTAGCCATACTACTACTGCATTACACTGTTAGATGTTGTCATAGTCCAAAGCCCAATCTAGAGCTACCTCTTCCCTTGGGTTTGTTATTCCAGTCCTAGAGTTGTCCTTATTCCTGCTTGTGTGGGCTTTGGAAATGAGACAAATGGGTAATGAGAATGGAAAGCCTGAGACTTGAGAGCACAAGAAGTTCACTGCCTTGATTTCTCCTGTCCTCTGTCTTGCAGCTCCACAACTTGCTGTCAGAGGATGAACATTTTTCATGATTTCTTTCCCTTGGAAGCCTAACTTTCCCACAGCTGCAACCACAATCTTCCTAGGCTCTCATGGACGAGATGACTATATACTAATGTACTCACATCCAATCTGCTGAATTGGGCCCTAATATTTACAGTATAACCTAGGTCCTCTAGTATAATCTCAATATTGCCAAACTCAGGCATTGAAAAATCATGTCAGACTCCCAAAATCATAAGTTTTTTTTAAAGATAATAAAGTTTATGTTCATTTGATTAGCCTTCTGATTTCTGAGCTTTTATAGCTCACTCATTGCACATTTTATAGCTTTTCCCCACAAGCACAAGGTCTAGAAACTATTTTGTTTTTATACAAAAGCTGAGATTTGCATGCAAGCTCTTGATTCCATCACCTGAGGCTTTCAGAAAAATGTCTGATGTCCTGACACTTTTGATAAAATCATGAGAATTGGCAAACCTGTTATCTAGATTCTTATACGGACTCTCATCCGCTTAATATGTGAGCACATGCAGATAATAGGGCCACTAAAATATATATTTTTAATCATTTGGACTCTTGTTTTATTAGCCCTCTAGCTTCACTGCTTACGACAATCAGCCATTAGGTGTAACAGGTGAAAGAGGTGGGTAAAATTTCCAGGCGTCAATAGTTTAAAGTTACCTTCTCCTTCAAATACTGCAAGATCTGTGTTAATTGTTCATCTCTCTCTTCAGGAACACTTTTACATTAGGAAAACAAATCAGCCATCTAGCTATTAAGTCTGGACAACTGTTTCCTTGTTTGCTAAAAGAATTACAGAGCTCATTTGTTCTGGTGTTTATCAGTTTGCATGTCTACAGAGGTGCGTCTTCAACATGATTTATAGTTCTGATTCAACTGTGGATAAATAGATTTGAATGTTGACAGTTAACAAATGATTCTGTGCCTTCAGAATACTATTAAAGTACACTGAAAACAGTTGATTTTAATGTCAAACTGCTAGTGTACTTTCTCAGTCTTCTTTTGAAATCTAATTGTAGCTCTATATTTCAGAAATAGGCCCAACCCAGCCCAACTTTTACGCAAAGTTCCCATTGACTTCAATGGATTTTTTCTGAGAAATGACTGAAGGATCAGGTTCTTTGTTATATAGTGGCCATCCAAAGAACATTGTCAATAGGGGATATTTCTTCCTAACCAGCCAGTTAGTACTAAGCACGCATCCTATAGCATAAGCACTGATAGCCTTAAAAATGATTATACAAGTAAATGTGACTGTCAATTATGTTCTTGTTGTTCGCATAAATATCTAATCCTTTCTGGGGTACTACTAAGTATTTTCTTCAGTAACATCTTGTGACAATGAATTCCACTGGACAATGAAATGCACTGTTTTAAAAAACATTTCCCCCCCTTTTTGAATGGCAACTGTCCGTCTTGAAAGACAATGATGTAAGTGCCAAAATGGTTCATTTATTGTGTCATGCTGCAACATGGTGAGTGATTAAAAAATCCAATTCTCAAGTGACAATCCTTGAAACAGATATTGCAGGCATAAAGTGCAGGGCCAGAGGCTTGCTGTGCTTTTCCTTTTAGCACTCTTCCCTTTTCTCTCTTTCAACCACCTCTCTTCAGCCTTTTTGATGCCCTGGTGCAGTGCATCCCTCCAATGTAGCCTGTTACTAACTGCATATTCCCCACTTGTGGTGTCAGTGTTGAAAGTTTTCATGTCCCTCTTATAAGCATCCTTGAATCTGAGCCTAGGTCAGCCCAGTGGCCTTGGAGCATTTGCAAGTTCTCTGTACAGGAGACCCTTTGGAATGTGTCCATCCATTTGGTGCTGATGACCAAGCCAATGGAGTGTCTTTGTTTTGAGAATAGTGATTAGATTTGGTAATTTTGGTTTCTCGAATATTTCAGTGTCAGGAACATTGTGTTCCCACTTGATTTTAGAATACGGCGAAAACTGCACTTGTGGAAGGTGTCTAGACTTCTCTCATGCCTATAGATGGTCCTGGTCTTGTCACCAACAGTAGTGTGTTCAAAAAGCCCATCTGGGAGAACCGTATCTTGGTACTCAATGTCGGTTTCTTGTTACCCTACATGCAGTTGGTAAGGTGGCCAAATGTGGTGACTGCCTTTCCTATGAGAGAATTAGTTTAGTCATCCAAAGATAAATTGATCCTAGATAGCAGAGCTTGTGTACAACTTCTAGCTATTAAAATATCTGGTGCTTTCAATTTAACTTTGCTACCTTTTTAAATTTCATTTGATGTCCTCCTGTTCTCATACCATAAAAGTGTGTGTGTGTGTGTGTGTGTGTGTGTGTAAGAGCACCAAAGGAAGTCTCTTATTCATCTCCTTTTATCACTTCTTTTCACCTATTTTTGGAGGCTTGAGGGTCTGGATTTTTCTTGTCACTCTTTGTGGTCTGTCACCACCTAGTTATCCCCAGGAAATGGTACTCCTAGCTGCACTTCTGCCAGTAGCACTGGCTATGATGATTCTTGACATTGTAATACAATCAGATGAAATACCTTATTTATAAAATTATCATTCTTAAATAAATAGTAAGAACATAATCTCTCCATTCCCAGATCCAGAATAGGAATGCCTGCTGACAGATCAGGTATTGTGTGTCTGAGGGTCCTGCTGATGCAGGATAAACTGTGTGGAACTCTTTCAGTAAAATTAATAAGCTCAGTCAAGTTCAACCCCAGATTCGTAAGTTATGGCTGTAGCTGACTGATATTTGTAATTTTACAACTTAGTAATTATGGATTGATTTACAAAATAATACAATACATAAGGAAAACTACTGGATGGTTATTTTTTGTTTGCACAGTGTATCCAGTATAGCTAGCCTTCGTATCACAAGATTGTTTTCATAAAGTCACGGTAAGTTTGTATTCTTGACAGGAATTGATGGACTAACTGTTACCATCATGATGTGTTGCATTATTTATATACAGCAATTGAATTCCGTCTTTCAGGTTGTCCTTTGTTGTCAACCAAGGAACTGCACTATTCTGTAAAGAAGGATTCTACAATGATCTGTGGGATTTTATAAAATTACAAAGGCACGTTGTATAAAATGTAAAAATTTCTCAAGGTCTTGCACTGTAGATTTGTTCAGAATTGAATGTTTCCAGGATGTAAAAAGAAGCAGGAGTGACGCTCTCAACTAGAAAGTATTTCATCAAGTTAAATACAAAGGATCAGTTTATAGCTGGCTCTTTGCAGGTGTCCCAAGGAAAGAGAATGTGCAAGCCGACCCTTTACTGTCCCAATGCACCTATATAAGAAACACATGTTCTGTAACTCGATGTGTTCAGTGCACAAGGGATATAGGCTGGCTAGCATAGCTGTCATGCCTCTCCCTTCCTCCTTGATGTTGATAGAGAATCACTGGGGTGAGTCACAGGCCACAGCTTCTTAAAGATGTACCTAGGCCCTCTTCCCAACATGCTTTTTCCTGTGTCCCTGGAGGCCTCTTGTCTTATACAGTTTTCATTATTTGAATGGTAGAGGCAGCGTCCCCAACTTTTGCAATTTTATCATTAGTCTTGCGATATTTGATGTTTTTATTAAAGTCCCAGCTCCTGGAGTCATGAAGTGAAAATTTCACTTTCACTTTCATTTAAAAAAAATGAAAAATAAAGTTTCTATCTTTAGTTGTTGCAGAGAAAAGAATGAAAAATGTTACCCAAGTGCACCCTAAATGTTCAAAACCATAAAAGCAAATAAAAAACCCCAAATATTTATTTTTTAAAATAACAATATTTAAGCCAATCTCTCGATTTTGGGTGTATGACTGATTTTTGAACACTTAGGGTTGGTGATGCTGTAGAAGTGCCCAGTTTTGCCCCATTGATTCAGAGACACTCAGGGTCATAATTTCCCCCCTAGTATCAAGGCAATAGTTCTCTGCAATAGATTTCTATCTTCAGCCCTCCCCTTCATGTGTGCATAATGGACATGTAGAAGAGCATGCCTTTTAAAACCAGAGGGGGGAGTCTGGGAGGCCAGGCTACGCCATTCCAGGAGTTCTGGAGCAGACAAGGACCTTAAGGAATGGCAGATGTAGATATATATATATATATATATATATATATATATATATATATATATAT
>NW_020664420.1:45461525-45538653 GCF_002925995.2 Terrapene triunguis | reverse complement strand
ATATATATATATATATATATATATATATATATATATATATATATATGAGAGAGAGAGATCCTGTCATAATAATTAGTATTTGGGGAATACCTAGGCTATTGTTTCTTTAAGGGCCTGGGACCAGGAGACTAGACAGTGGACAAGATTGAACCTCCCCCGGCCAACCAGGACAAGTTCTGGGAAAGAGGTCATCATATCTCTGTCTCTTCTCTTGTAATGGGGGGTGGCACTAGCAGGAAAAGGACTGTTTGCCTGCTGACCTTTCCTAGAACCAGGGGAATGGACTGAAATGGGTTGTCCTGGCTTCTGTGGTGTTTTGAGGATTGTGCCAGAATTGCATTTTATCACTTTAAGAGTGGGTGGGGGGTTTCTGGTCCTGCTTACAGGCAAAGAAGCTCCATAGTGAAGCATCTGGGAGCAGCAGTCAGCCTGGAAACAGCCATCTTTAAGCAAGGTGGAGTGAGTTATGCCTTGCTGCATTAGGGAGCAGGCTGTTTTCTCTTTGGTTACTTCTAAGAAATAAAGTAGTGTTACATTAAAATCTTCCAACATGGGTATTTGTTTTTATCCAACTTCTCTGTGTATAAGCTGTGAACAGAACAGCCTCCAGTGGTGGAGGGGAATTGGAAGACTGCACCCCATCAGACATATCTATGAGAAAAGAGAATTTTGTTATGAAGGTGGTGTTTTGAGTTCTGTTTGTTTGAAAACCTTTGCTGCCAGTCTGGCTGGAACCAAGTGAGGAAAATATAAAAGGGCTCGCCAAGTGAAGCTGGCTACAGGACAAATATATTTAGTATGATTACATACCTTGCACCACTTCATGATCTTGTAAAGAAATGATAGAAAATTTGCAAGCAGACCTTTGCCGTCAAGAAAGCTCAGTCTCCAAAAAGAAGCAAAAAGCAAGGTTGTTTAATGAACTCTGGCAACTTTGTTCCTGTGTGTTTCTTCTTTCAAGCAAATGTTCTGCCATTAACAACTTCTCAGATCTTTGCATGGAATCCTAAAATCTTGATATAAGTTCCTAAAGTCTTTGTGATTATGTCTTGAGTTAGAACAGAGTAAGAACATCCGGAGTTGACCTCTTGTGATTATTACAATAGCACTGCTATAGCACGTACATTACCCCTATTGTGGCACTTCTGTATTTAAAGACGATGGTTGAATCAGAATATGTCTGAGGGCATGAAGGGGTTAAAAGGCACCTGAGATCATTTCTTTGGAAATGAGCATAGCACACTTTTTTTTATTTTTAAGAGGCATTTCTGGTTGCAAGTTACAACAAGCATAAAAGATTAAGTGTCATTTGTATTTTGTAAACAGCAAACCAATTTTTTATGCTGTGTTTATTAAAAAGAATGTATTGGAAGTCATTGTAGTTGCACAAATAGGTAATGTCACATCTTCATCTAAATGCACAGTACTAGGAGAATTTGCCTTATGATTATAGTTCTTTCTCTCTCCTTCTCATCCTGACTGCAGAATTATATCCTAAAACTGTACGGCTATATTAAAAGTTATATAATATGCAAACCGGACAGTACTTAACTGATGATGGGATTTGTTACCATATATGTCAGAACAAACTGTAAACCCGAGTAAGCCTCTTTTATTGAGAACAGAGCCTTTTAAATCAAAGTCTATGTCTCAAAATGTATAACAAATTAGATTTCAATATTTCAACATAAATGACCTCTGAAGTGGCACAAATGTAAATTGAGGCATATTGTTGATTCAGAAGTGACATTTATTTTATTCTGCACAATTTCACAGGCAGTAAGTCATACGGGGCCTAATATTTTAAGCAAGATTCACTAATTTGAGTATGCAAATTTGCATGAACTTTATTTCTAGTCTTAAGTAGAGTTATTGCTCACTTGTGTCTGAGTTTGCTCATTTCCCTGACTACATTGTGTAGGATGTCATGCCAAATTCCAGTTTTAATCATTGCAGTTCAAAGTTGCTATAATACATTTTCCCTCTTTAGTCCTCTGCTGTTTTGTATGAGTTAGTCAGTATAGCAAGGCTTTTGATGGGACTCTGTTTTGGTTTGTGTCATTAGTTTTTGCATTGCTGCAGCCGCCCCACAGATTCATATTAATAACTGAGACTGGGTTTATAGCCCACCACTTACAAATTTACAGCAACAATAAAACATGACAGATTTATCCAAATTAGCCTGCTAGAGCCTAAGCAAAGTGTCACTAAAACAATAATGAATAACAGAGCCAAAGGTACGTGACTGTGTAATTTCACCAGGGAACAAATAACTAAGGGCTAAGTTTTACCCATAAAGATAGATTAGAACCAGATGTCTAGCAACCAGGGCCCAAAGGAGGAATGTTGGCTGATTCTCCAAAATTCTTTGAGAGCTCCCAGGCAGTGCTCATTGGCATTCCAGCTCCACTACTCTTGAAGAGTCATAGTTATAGTCATGGAGTTTAAGGCCAGAAGGGGCCACCAGATCTTCTGATCTGACCTCCTGCACATCGTAGGCCACTAAATCCCACCAGTTACCCCAGCACTGAGTCAAATAACCTAGTCAAATTAAACTAAAAAATTACAGCTCTCAGGCAGAAAACGGGGGGACCTGGGTACCAATGCCCAAGGCCACTGCAATGGCAGGGAACTGATTTGATGAGATCTATCCAGATGATCCTAGCAAGCAACCATTAAGAGTGTTCAGCACATTCCCCTCTGAGTGAACTGCCCCTGTTCCACTGGACATTTGCAGTTCACAGATTCACTGTACCCAAAGGAACAGTCGGCCCAGCTTACCAGTTTCTCTTTAGCTCACAGCTCTGCTTAACCCACAGAATTTAGTTATGTTTATAGTGAAAACTAGCAAAAGTTTATCTTACAAAGAGTAGAGATTTTAGAGAAAGCAAGTAGAAGGATTGGAAACAAAATGGTTACATATAAAATAAAAACACAACAAATGTTCTAGAACCTAGACTTACTTAACTAGTCATTATCATGTCTTATAGAGGAAAAGCTCAACCAAAATCCTTCCTGCGTATTACAGCCAGGCTTGGCTGTGGTCTTCTGTACATGAGACAAGTCACGTTGTTCTCTTGCCTCCTCAGTGGAAAGATGCAGGGAGGGGTAGCTCTGTCCCCCAGATATATTCCAATAATCCGTATTCTTTACTCATAAAGAGAATCCCCTCCTGCTGTCTTATTTATTCCTGTAAATTTACTCTCTACATTTTCATGATCTTCTGATTAGCATTTTGTCTCAATGTGCAAATAGACACATACATTGTAATGCAGACAATACACAACACCACAGGTGAAAGTAAGCCGGTACGCCCCCGGTACGGCGTACTGGCAAGAGCCGGTTTGCCCTACCAGGGCGGCCCGGCTTTCCCAGGGGGCAATTTAAAGGGCCTGGGGCTTCCAGCAGGGGCTGGAGCCCCAGGCCCTTTAAATTGCCACCAGAACCCCACTGCTGGAGCCCTGGGGTAGGGCTGCGGGACTCTGGGGGCTATTTAAAAAGTTTGGGGCTCCCACTGCTTCTACCACCCCGGCCCTTTAAATAGCCGCCAGAGCCCCACCGCCACTACTCCAGGGCTCCCGTGCCTATTTATAGGGCTGAGGCGGTAGAAGCAGGGGAGCCCCTGGCCCTTTAAATAGCCCCCTGAGCCCAGGGGTAGCAGGAGGCTCCAGGGGCTATTTAAAGGGCCCGGCGCTCCAGCTGCCTCTACCACCGTAGTCCTTTAAATAGCTGCTGGAGCCCCGGGTTGCTGCTGTTACCCCGGTGGGGGGGGGCACTTACCTTACAGGGTGGGCTGGGGCTGGCTCTGACTCCCTCAGCCACGCCCCTTCTGCCCTAGGCCCCACTCCTTCCGGGGGCCAAAACTGGCCCCAGCGTACCGGTAACTCACTGGACTTACTTTCACCTCTGCACAACACCCATCTAAAGAGATAAATGTCTATTACCCTCTTCCTGGAAGGAACAGGTCTGAAATAGGTCAGCTGTTTACCTACCTTAACTCCCAGGCTTTGAGAACATAATTTCATGTATAGCTACATAACTCTTTAAATATTATATGTAGGTACATTTTGAAATGATTGATAACCATATGGTAGAGACATCACATGCCATCCTTTGGATAATTATACACTATGAACAGACTGTGTAAGATGTCAAGTAATGGCTAAAAATGGAAAATCTAGGCATGCATCCTGCTCCCATTGAAATCCATGTCAAAGCTCCCTTTGACTTAATGGGAGCAGAATTCGGCCCTAAGTGCTTGCTCCCTTTAATCCCATGAAGACTTTCTGGTTTGTTGGCTTGTGTTGTTAAAGATCAGAACAGCACAAAAAACAGGAAATATCTTATCTAAATCCAAAGGTCCCTTTTAATGTTACTGAGAACTTCCACACTGTTTGTTCAATCAGTGTTTCTCCTCCAAATTAATTAATAGCATTGTAGGGAATACACTTCTCAGAGCATCCTCTTCCCATGGTGGTATTAATTGGGCCCATACCACCCTATCTTCACTGCAGAAAGGCCTAAATGAGCCCCATGTGGTCAAGATCTAGCATTCTTTGCTCCCCAAATAAACAGACAACCCTCAGGAGGAATTTAAAACAGATGCTTTAAAAAATGGAAGGGCATATCATCGTCTCTCTCTTTGAGCCAATTACCTCTCTCCTCGATGTACAATTGGCAGGATATAGAGTTACCAGGGAGCAGACATACACATGTCAAGTCTAAGAATGGCCTATTCCATGAGACCAATTTAAACTTGGCATACTCAAAAGTCAACTTGAGTTTTTGCATTAGAAATACAGAATTCAATAAAGGAAAGCTTTTAAACTACTCAATAGTGAAATTTTTACATGTGATTATTCTTTTAATTTGGAATTCTCCGACTAGATACTGATCTTAAGGCTAATTTATGTCAAAATTTATTTTAAAAAAGTATTTGAATTTCCCCCATCAATACCACAACCATGCATATGTGATTAATAATGTATAACAGAATCCACATTGGTTAGTATTCACTACTACTTCTTGTGTCCTTGTCACAAACTAGATGTTTTTCCAGAACCATGCACAAGTGATGGCTCTTTCTGTTGCTGCAACAAGGTTCTCCTTCTTACAGGCCTCCCCAACGAGTCAGCAAACAAGCAGGTGCTCCATGGTCTGCACTTCACTTGCATATCTTTGTGTCATTAGAGTAGCCCCATTTGATAATATTTGTCTTTCATCTGCCAGTTTGCCTGTGTAGGCAGTTCAGACATTGACTCGTCTGTAATGGCCCCTCTGGGAACATCTTCCTGGGCTTCAAGATCTATTTCAGTGCATATGACTGCGCCTAATCTTTCATTCCACTGATACAGACAAGTAAGTTTCCCTTGGTACTCTTTGAACAAATATTAGATGCAAAAACAACATCTCTTTAATTAAAAAAAGCAAGCAGCCAACCAACCCAAAACAAAAACAAAAAAAAACAAACAAACTCAAATAAATTATAAATTGTAGAATGCCCCTCTATTTAATCTTTAAAAACAATTAAAAGAATCCCTGGAGAGATTTGTTTTATTTTAGTTGAGATTAGCAAAATATTATACAAATACTTGTTGGTAGTTTTGAAGTTTATTATTAACCACACTAAAATATGAATGGTAAAATTCTCCATTGATCACCTGTCTGAGAACAATGGTGTAATTATGTGTGTGTGTAATGTTGTGTGTATAACAACTGAGCATTCCTTTCAGATTTGTGAATTCACATGCATGAGTAACAAGTTTTGATTGACATATAGAATTCCATAGCATGGAATAGAAACTAAACATGTTTGAAGTGCAAATTAGCACTATTACAACATGACCCATTCAAACATAAAATACAAGGAAATTCAGTTCTGGAGTTCTGATACTAAACTAAGTGAACTGTGCTTCTGTGGTTTATAAGGCCAGACATTAACATAAAATCAAAATACATTTTTATTCTCATGGACCTATTTTGCACAGTGGGGAAGAGCATAAGAAATCAGCAGCTCAATATGCAGTTTACTATCTGAGCAACAAATTGACATCACGGGACTCTGGGTCAGACCCAAGAGGTCAGAGGGAGTATTTCCATAACAATGGGCCCTGGAACATGCCAGTAGCTGAGACCATTTTTTCCTGTCCCTGGTGATATGGGGTTATATATGATGGAGATCAAGTGCACAATCCAAAGTCCATTAATATCAATGGTAAGACTCCCATTTACTTCCATGGGCTCTGTAGCAGGCTCCAAGTTTACAGTATAAATCTGAAGTGTCTTAAAGTGATAGAACATTGCACAGTGACTCTGCCAAGTTATAAATCCATGGCGCACATACTTTTACTTGCCTATGATACTAACATAGCTTTAGATTATTAAAATTGAACAAACTTTTATAGTCCAGTCCACACAGCTCTGGACACATTCTCTCGTCTCATCTCCACTACGTGGAACTAACTCCCTCAGATGCTATGAACAAAGCAGTCTGATGCAAAGTGAGGTCAGAAGAAAAAGGCACAGACTCTTCAGCCAGAAGACCCAGTTGAGGGTATGTCTTCACTGCAATGTTAACGCAAGTAATTTGTATCTGGGTTAGCCTAGTCTGGGCATAAATCCATACACGAGTTACGATATCCTCACCAGCGCTGTGCCCATCCATGTGTGTCTGCCCTAGGTTGTATCTTTAGGGTGCCTCCTTGGGATGACGGGGGGCACCTCTCTCATTTCAGACATCCCTCCCTATATGTAGATGTCACTGGAGCACCGGTTTGAAGTGTGGGGTGTGGCCTTCCATCTGCAAGTCTTAGGGCAGTGGATCTCCCTTCTGGCCATAACAACAGTCCAAAACAAAAGAGTCAACAAAATAATCCTGCAGCTCACAAAACAGTCCAAGCTTACCCCACAATTCTCTGGAAGGCAAAAACTAAACTGTCTCTGTGACGGGGAGCTAGGTTCCTAATCCTCCGTGTGTCCAAGAGGACCAGGTTCAGCATGCTGGGCACTAGAAAAAGACAGACAAAATAAAAACCGTCCCTTTACCTTTCCAAAGGGTCCAGGCAGTATAGCCCTTCCTCAGCTTTCCCGGTGAGCATGTCCTGGCGCTGTGTGGCTAAGGAGCTCTAGCTCTGCTTCCCTCTGAGTGCCACTGTGCACTGGGTTTTGATCCTTCCTTTTAAGGAGTCGCCCTTCTCAAGGTTTGACTGGCCTCACAGGTGCACTGGATTGGGGCTCATTGTGCCCAGATGAACACTTTAACCCCTCCCTGATCAGAGTGGAAACCCATCCCACCACAGTGTCACTAGGCATATCCCATGGTTCTTTGTAATGCGGTCAAATGAACCACATTACAACTCTTTCCCAGTGAATTTTGGGACAACTTGTTTGTCCTTTGGGGAATAAAGGGGGAATTGTGGGAAGGCAATGGAGGACTATCAGAACTTGAGTAGTTTAGCCTACATTCTCACTGCAAAGTGGGCAGGTTGCCAGCTTGTGGGAAAACCTTGACCTGGTTTTAGCCTATATCCCCAGATAAGCCAGCTAGCTAGGATTGAAAACACCACTAAACTTCATGGGATAGTTGTGTGTGGGGAGTGGAGCCAGGTAAATGCAACACCCAAGGAAGAGCTTGAGTTAATTCTGCAGCGATGATGTACACTCAGTGGCTTCAAAGGGAAAGTGGGAATGGGCAGGGTCTTTTCAACCACATAAATTACTTTCACTTTTGTTGATTATTATCAGATTTTTTGTTTTCAGTGATTCAAGGTTTGTGTTGCAACTGCAAGGTAATGTCTGACTGTATCAAGACAGTTTCTTATGAAGTGTTTTTTTTGTTTTGTTTTTTTAATGAAAACCTATTTGTCTTTATTGTTGGTAAAAGCTTCTATGTACAAAATGAAAATCTTGGGACAAATGTGAGTCTCTTTAAATAAATGTAAAATTGATCCTATGGTAGAATTGTAGGTCTGAAGGTGTTTGGTTTTCAAAGGAATCTGGAGCCATTGTGCTGGTCCATTCTTGGTTGTTGTACTAAAGTTATTACCTAAGGGGTTTTGGGAAGCCTGTATGAAAGACTGAGAATCTTTTTCTTTAATTCACAGGAGATGTGTGTGATTCCAACCCCTGTGAAAACGGTGGCATCTGTTTATCTGGGTTGGCTGATGACTTCTTTTCATGTGAATGTCCCAGTGGCTTCACAGACCCCAACTGTTCTAGTGTTGTGGAGGTTGGTAAGTGCAAACATAAAAGATGGCAATAACTGTCTAAGTATCCCATTAGTCTATGATTATCCAAATAGTGGTGTGTCCTTTGCATTTTGTGTCATTGCCTTGTTCTTTATTGGTGCCTTATCCTTGTGTCTAATGTTTGTGGTATCTGAATTCATATTTTATTTGATTGTTTCTTTGTTCCCTAATTATCTCTAAATTATATCTGAAAAGAAAAACTACTCAGCAAAGTTCAGTGTTTTATTTTAGAGACATTGTCAGTTTGCCAGAAATTTTACCTAGCTTGTAAAGGTCACCACAATCCAATTCGTTCAAATACCCTGCTGCTAATTTCAGTGATTTTATTTATTTTAATGAGGGCTGCAAAGCTCAATTGCTTGATAAGCCAATGTGGCCTGATTCTGAACTCACGCTTTTGTAAATCAAGAGTGACTACAACTGAGTAACGTGGATATAAAATCAGCATCTGAGAAATCAGAATAAGGCCTATTTAGCATTTGTTTGCATTTCACAGTAACAGACCAGTTGGTTTGGGTATAATAATTAACTGTGATACAAGAACAAATTAGAAGTGTGTAGTGGTGTGATGATTTGCAATACATGGATGCATCTGAGTGACTGAAAACACAACTGGTGGGTCTAATGAACCAGTCTTCAGTGTCCTATCAGAAGATTGTTTGTGGTGAAGGGGGACACAGGAAGATGGTAGAGTTGGGTAGAGACACATAGCTACAAATTCCATTATCTCAGACTGAATTGGAAAAGTTTTGACCTGGGCTGGTGGAGGTCAAGTTTATAACTTACTCTGAAACACAAATAGAAAGGAACTGACTATCCTATATAATCATCAGATGCAACCTGTTACTTAGGGTACCTTTCTTCTGCCTTTAACAGTGATATATGACATGCAAATAGATGAATGAAAGAGAATTAAAGAACAAAAAAGGAATGGAACTGATATCTATGAAATAGAGAGCTCAGTACACAAATGTATGTATATGTGTCATCAGTGTTGAATTAGAGAGGTAGGACATTCCAGGGAAGGATAGAAGAGGTGATTATCAGGAGTGTTGACTTATAGTGGAGATGAGGATGGTCTTTTCTCCCCTCATATTAGAGGACCAGAAGTCCTGCTGCTGTTTTTTTTTAGGCTGTGACTCTATGGTGGTCCCAGTTCTCTTGATGTTTGTTCTTTCACATGATTTGCCTTCCTACTGATGACTGATTTATGTTTGATTATAGTGTGGCATTATGAGGGTGTTACACATCACACATGTATCACATAACACTGTAACGTGCTACATTCAAACACAGCGGCTGGGCCCGCTCCTCACTGCCACCCAAATCCCAACCTCCTATTTCTCTTGGACCCACTCTTCATTAGTAGTGAGGACCTGCACATGGTTCTGTGGCTTTACATTCTATTTGGCCCTGGGCCCCTTGGCAGACAGGACTTGGGCTGCAGATCAGTGGATCTATGTTTAAGATACCACTTCCTGGTGGAACTTCCCAGGAAATTTCTCTGCTGCCTGGTTTGAGCCTGAATGTCTTATGTATTTATTAGATATATTAGGTAACTGTTGAAGTCAGTTTAATGTTGTTTAGTTTCTAGTTATTCTCCAAGAGTAATGTTCTTGAGTCTTTTAATACCTCCTTTACCTATATTTCCTTAACAAGCTTATGAGACTAATTATTCTACTGCTGAATATTAATGTTCTAATATCATCCAATTTTAGGGTTGTTCATCAACATATTGAGATTGCAGATTTTATGGCACTAAAGAAAACACCTGTAACCTATTTTGTTCCATTTTGCTTGTTGATGCGGTGACGTTTACTATTGCCTTGAAAAGATATAGCAGTCCTCTCTCCACACAGCATCTCCTGCCAGGCACTAATACTGCTGCATCCAGAGTGGGCCCCTGGCCATGCTTTCCTATGTTATGTGCTTTCCTGTGGCTATGAAATGTCATCAGATATGATAGTTGGCTGTCCCCTAGCACTCGAGGAGTACAAGTAATAGCCTTTTTCTGGCTCTGTGCACAGGTGAACAAGGGGTAGAAAGAGGCTCCCTGAGCACTTACCCTTCCCTTTCCTCACTAATAGATCTGTGCTGGCCTGGGCAGAATTTAGCTCATTTAGCAATAGCTTATGCAACCCTAGAATAGCCGTGGCATAGGTTTTTAGCAGTAAGTTTACAGACTTATTGTGTAGGAAATTGTGTTGTACAGAACTGGGAAGAAGCCAATTGTGAGTGAATCTGAGATGAAAGCATATTGTAATAATGTGAAGTATAACTTACAATTCTTTTTTTTACTGAGAACTTTAAACAGTTCTATAAGGTCCACATTTAGTAGGTAAAATAAAGTACAAACAAGTAAAGCATTTGGGAAGATAGCATTATTTCTGCATATGCAACATGATTATTCCAAGTTTTTAATTTGAAATCCAGAGATAGTGATTGGTAGAAAACCTTTTTTAATTCAAGTAATTATTAACATTTGTACACTAGCTAGACTACAATACATTAGTGCAGTTGACATTTAATATTTTTTTTTGTCCTGTACAATTACACTGCATGCATGAAGGCAGTAAGGCAAATTGTTATTTTGTTGTTCATATGTTATAATGAAGTTGGCTGAGTTGTGTTGGGATTTCCCCCTTTTCCACTCTGCTTACCCAGAACACCTTGTCCAGTTCTGGGAGAACACTTCATCCAGTTCGCTGGGATCCGAAAAACCCTCAGACAACAGCTCGTCACTTTGGTTACTTTATTAGGCATGTAACAGCTGTGTCTCCTCGCTAGCCAGGCCCAGACACAGGGGGTTTAGGTACAGGGGTGATACCCAGGGCCGGCTCCAGGTTTTTGCCGCCCCAAGCAAAAAAAAAAATAAAATAAGCCAGAGCCGAAGCAAAACAAAAACAAAAACAAAAAACCGGGTGCCACCCTATGAAAAGAGCCGCCCCAAAGGGCTGGAGTGCCGCCCCTTGAGAAGTGCCGCCCCAGGCACATGCTTGGAACGCTGGTGCCTAGAGCCGGCCCTGGTGATACCACAATTCTAATTCATGTCTCACACTACACAGTTTATATACATCTTTCCTGGCTACTAACATCTATACTTCTTGCACGTAAATACTTCTTTGCAGATTACATATGGTAAACTTATCAGTTCAGGTTGTTTCTGCCAATTTTGTGTACTATAAACATACTCACTATACTTAGTTGTTTTAGCAGTTACTTTTTCAGGCTCTTTTTGTTTTAACTTGGGCCTGCTTATGTCAGCTCAGTCAGCCCATGTTCCACTCCTTTTTGTTGTCTCTTTTATGTTAACATTTGTTTCAGTTGCATCGTATTTCTCTTTGTGCTTGCTTTTTCAATTGTATTATCCAGCAACATATTCCTATGACCAAAATAGTTGTTTTTATTTGAACTCTCATTAAGACTAAGTACACAGCATGGCATGCAAGCTCCCCTCTACTGGTATGGCCCATCTGGATGTTTCCATAACCTGTACAGTACTGTCCCCAATTTGTTGTTGCTCGGCTATCAGTTAGTTAATGGGCACCAGTTGCTCTGCTTCTCATTATTACTTTATCTTAATGGACAAGGGAGGTATGGGCACAAAAATATTAGTCACTAATGATTCCCATTCAGTGTTGTTCAAAACTGCCACCTCCCTGTTCTCCTCAATCCCTATATTTAGCCATAGGGCCTGGGTCCCAGTCTGAATCAGAGAGGTAAGGTTTAGGCAAAACCCATCCAGGTTCCCCTGACTTGACGTTATCCTAACAGAAAAGTGGGGCTATCCCACTGCACACACAGTTGCACTGAGCTGTATCACCTCATTCATTTTCTCTTTGGTGACTAGTTGGGCCCAACCTCCCTCTGAGGTAGATGCCTTCCCTTGTATTGAGCATTCACAGAACCATCTATGCCAGGTTCTTTAACAACATTGATGTTTTTCTCTACACCATCCCTTGTTGCCAACTTAACACTCTGATAGCGTTGTATATGTGTTCCATTCTCAATAGTATCCATACTGTTAACACACACTAATTCTCTAGAACTCCCTGTCCATCTGGGAATAGCAGTCATGATTGGCACAGTCCTATTATTAATTTCATGTGGTGCCCAGAACCTTCTAGTCTTGCAAATTGCAGTTTTTCTTCCCCAATATTATAAATTCCCTTTTCCAAATCAGTGTTCTGTTTAAAAAATTTAAACCCTTTCCCCTGCTTTATTTCTTCTATCCCCTAAATTAAATGCATTACAAATTTAGTACCAAATATGCTGCAAGTAACCATTTCTTGCTTCTTTCTTTACCAACCTTAGTAGGCTGTAAACTGACTCTCATTGACCCAATTCTGTCCTCTATTTCCCAACTCCAATAAGCACACCAAAGGACCAAGTTGATCCAGCAGAAAGTATGGGCTGTGCTACTTTGCCTTCAGGAATGGATGGTATGTGGCCTGATCCTGCATCATGACTTGGAGCCTACATGATGTTTGGTCAGGTCCCCTTTGGCATCAAACCACACTTAGGTCTTCTGCACTCTTTTTTTGCAATGACAAAATCTGCTCTGCAAGTCCTATACCCAGGACTCTGACAAAACTACTGTAGCCATATGGCCTTGTATAGGGTTAATTATATTCTCCCACAGTATCATTGGTCTCCCCATTAAGCCTCATAAGGGGAAAACCCCACGGATCTTCATTTTCTAGCTCTGATGCATACTAATCCCAATTACTACCTGTTATGTTTACTCCTTTCATGAATTTAGTTTTAATGGTTCAATTCATTCTTTCCACTTGCACCACTGCTTTGGGATGATAAGCCATGCGGAATTTCTGATCAATGCCTACCACTGTGCTGGTGTCCCTAGCCTCTGTTTGCCAGAAGCTGGGAATGGGTGACAGGGGATAGATCACTTGATGATTACCTATTTTGTTCATTCCCTCTGGGGCACCTGGCATTGGATAGGATACTGGGCTAAGTGGACCTTTGGTCTGATCCAGTATGGCCGTTCTTATGTTCATACTTTGTTAACCACTGATCCAACAAATCTTCTACCATTATCTGAATCAATTGCCTTAGGAACCTCTCACCAACTGAACAAATTATACACCAGGTGTTTAGCTGTTGTCAATGGAGACCTATTTTTACTTGGAAATGCCTCCCCCCAATGTGAGAATGAGTCACTACAACTAGTACATATTTGCCCCCTTGATGGGTTAGGGGTACTTCCCCAATCTAATCAGTTTGGATCCTTTAGTTTCCAGGATCCCCTGAGAGCCTGTTCAATGAGTGCCCCTCTGCAATTTCTATTTGCTGGATCATATCTAGCACAAAGAAGATAGGAATTAAGTTGCCCATTCAAATCCTATTCCTGGGCCACCATCCTGTTTTTGCCAGTCTTTCCTGGGTAGCTTCATATTTAGGGTGACCACCCATAGTTGATCCATGTACTCATCCTAAGAGATCCTTCCTCATATCCCTTTGTACTACCCATACTAAACCATCTTCTGACTTTACACACACGAGTCCCTTCTTTATTACTAACTCCTGGCAATCCACCTTTATTCCCAGGCTTTGAACTTGCTTTCATAGTGGACCTAACTCTTAGGATACTCTGCAGTTAGGATGCTCTGCAGCTTAGCTTGTAATGATTGCTGCTGGCCCCAGGTGACAGCTGCCAGTGGAATGGCTTCTAAACCGGTGTCCAACAGACAGGGTGATCTGGTTACCACTGTGTCTTTGGCTGCTAAATCTGCTTCCTCATTTCTTTTATGAATAGCCCTTTCTTTCTGTGTGCTCAGATTTTTACCGTATCTGTTCTTTTTCAAAATGTTTAGTCGTATTATCCAGCATTTGTCACAGAATCATAGAATATTAGTGTTGGAAGAGACCTCAGGAGGTCATCTAGTCCTATCCGCTGCTCAAAGCAGGACCAACACCAACTAAATCATCCCAGCCAGGGCTTTGTCAAGCCGGGCCTTAAAAACCTCCAAGGAAGGAGAGTCCACCACCTCCCTAGGTAACCCATTCCAGTGCTTCACCACCCTCCGAGTGAAATAGTGTTTCCTAATATCCAACCTACACCTCCCCCACTGCAACTTGAGACCATTACTTCTTGTTCTGTCATCTGCCACCACTGAAAACAGCTGAGCTCCATCCTCTTTGGAACCCCCCTTCAGGTAGTTGAAGGCTGCTATCAAATCCCCCCTCACTCTTCTCTTCTGCAAACAAAATAACTCCAGTTCCCTCAGTCTCTCCTCGTAAGTCATGTGCCCCAGCCCCCTAATCATTTTCGTTGCCCTCCGCTGGACTCTCTCCAATTTGTCCACATCCCTTCTGTAGTGGGGGGACCAAAACTGGACGCAATACTCCAGGTGTGACCTCACCAGTGCCGAATAAAGGGGAATAATCACTTCCCTCGATCTGCTGGCAATGCTCCTACTAATTCAGCCCAATATGTCATTGGCCTTCTTGGCAACAAGGGCTCACTGCTGACTCATATCCAGCTTCTCTTCCACTGTAATCTCCAGGTCCTTTCCTGCAGAACTGCTGCTTAGCCAGTCGGTCCCCAGCTTGTAGCGGTGCATGGAATTCTTCCTTCCTAAGTGCAGGACTCTGCACTTGTCCTTGTTGAACCTCATCAGATTTCTTTGGCCCAATCCTCCAATTTGTCTAGGTCACTCTGGACCCTATCCCTATCCTCCAGCATTTCTACCTCTGCTCCCAGCTTAGTGTCATCTGCGAATTTGCTGAGGGTGCAGTCCATCCCATCATCCATGTAGCAATGAACTTGATTTCTCCTTCATCCATAGCACAATACATGTTCTGAGCCCACCAGGTCAGCATCAACACAGCTCCCCTGAACACCCGATCAAACTCCAAGACTACGGTAAGCTTAGAGCAGCATCCTTTTTTTCCCCATCAGTACTCTAACAACAGCTGCTAGTTCTGCATACTGAGCTGACTTATTCCCAGTTATACAGCAAAGTATTTACAGTCACTTCATCTCTCAGCTTCATGGCTACCTATCCTCCTTTCCTTTGTCCCTTTACATAATGGCTACTGCCATGTGTATACTAAGTCTCCTCCTCTCTAACCTTGTTAACGTTTAGTTCTTTAAAGATTAGCTGTCAAGTGCTAGCTGAGCTAACTTCTCATTCATGGGGCATTCCTTCTGTGCGGATCCCTGCCACCCATTCCTTTGGTTCTTTTAGCCATGCTGCCTCCACATTTTCTTCCTGCCAGAATCCAATGCTAACTTTGTCCAGCTGATACTACCCCTCCCCCCCCAGCAGTATCTTGAGGGAGGTGTGGTAACTAGCAATGAACAGCTTCTGTCCTCCGACCGAGATTTGTTTTTAATTATTGCCCAGTACAGAGTCAACACAATTTTCTCCCATCAAATGTATTGAGGTTCCATGCTTTGCAATAGTCAGGAAGCAAATACTACTGATTGATCCTGATTTCCATATTTCTGCGTGAACCTCCACCCCTGTGCCAACTGGAGTTACTGCAGGATACATAAAGAACGGTTTAGTTTCATTTGGACCTTCCAACACTGGAACAGTCCCCAAAAGCTGTTTCAGCTTTACCACTACTTCAGTGTGTTCTTCCTGCCAATCCCAGTGGGGGGGCCTCACGAACTAATACAAAGGACTAGCAGCTTCCACATGAAATTGTGAGAATCCCCTACCAAATCTGGTGATTCCCAAAAATAGCTGTAATGCTCGCTTATCAGGAGGGATTAGTAATTTAGAAATTAAATCATCTCTATGATGATCAATACTACATCCTTCCTCACCTGTTGTTGCCCTCAAGAATGTAACCTTTCTGTGAACCGAATGTGCTTTTCTGCTGTTAATCTTTAACCTTGCCTGCTGCAAGCCCTGGAATGGCTCAGACAGATCCTGACTGTGTTCCTTCTCAGTGGGGACTGCACCAATACATCATTCTGAATGAGTCACAGGCTCAGAAAGGTCCTTAGGTCTTGGTTTCATCTGTCCATGAAAAATACTGGCGAGTCTTTGTACCCCAGATGTAACATGGTCCACACATACTGCACTCCTCCCCACATGAACGCTGTTCTATACTGATACTCTGGGAACAGGGGCAACATCCAGAAGCCATTACTAATTGCCAATATTGAAAACCACTTCATTTTAGGAGAGATTTTGCAATCATTTCAGAATAACCTGATACTATAGGAGCCATAGATTTTTGTCGTTTACACTTCTATTGTTAATTTTGACCCACCTGCTCGCTTTTTCACTGACCATGCGGGAAAATTACACACCAAGGTTATTAGCTTTGTCACTCCTCATTCCATCAACACGTCTTCTGCCTTATGTATTGGCCCTATAGATTTCTAAAGATTCATTGGATTGCTCAGCATGCACCTTATATAATTCTTTTGTTTCTCTTTCAGTTCACAGTTCTCCTTCTCCACTTTACTTAAAGCGTCGCTCTCTAGTTTCCTTACACAGGGTTCCTAGTCCCAAAATTAATCCCTGTAACAACATGTTTGTTTCTGTTTGTTTTTTGTCTCTTTGCCCTGGGGGTCTATCTAAGATACGCAACTTCAGCTACGCGAATAGCGTAGCTGCAGTCGGCGTATCTTAGTCCGACTTACCTGGCCATGAGGACGGCTGCGAGTCGACCGCTGCCGCTCCCCCGTCGACTCAGCTTCCGCCTCTCGCAAGCTGGAGTTCCGGAGTCGACGGGGAGCGCATTCGGGGATCGATTTATCCGCGTCTAGACAAGACACGATAAATCGATCCCCGATAGATCGATCTGTACCCGCCAATCCGGCGGGTAGTGAAGACCTGCCCTATGTTTCTTCACTTTTTATCCAAACCTACTGGAGTTTCTTTTCTACTTGGACCAGTTTCCCCCTAAAACCTCCCTGGGGAATCCAAAGGGCCTTCCCTTGGACTTAACCCATTTCTCTAATGCAGTAGAAATCTCCTCAATTTAAACCCATCTAATAATGCCATTGCTTAAATGTTAGGTTGTCAGTATCACCAGTAAATCTGTGTATAACAAAACCTATGTTACCTGTTCCACACAAGTGGATCTGGGTACCTAATCCAGACACGGATCCAAGTCACAGCACCAGTGATGCTGAGATTTCCTCCAATGCCTTTTCTGCTTATTCAGAACACCTTATCCAATTTTGGGACAACATTTCGTCCAGGTCTCTGGGATAAAAAAAAAAAAATTCAGTTCAACTCCAGCTCGTCACTCAGGTTACTTTATTAGGCAAGTAACAGCTCTTCGCCCATGCTAGACAGGCCAAGACGCAAGGAGGTTAGGTACAGAGTGATACCACAATTCCAATTCATGTCACACAGTTTATATACATCTTTCCTAGCTACTAACATATATACTTCTTGCATGTAAAGACCAATTGCTTTGAAGATTGCATAAGGCAAACTTATCAGTTCAGGTTGTTTCTGCCTACCTTGTTTGTTATAAACATACCGACAATTGTTAGTTTCTGCCTCCCTTATTTTCTATAAACATATTCACAGTAGTTAGTTGTTTCAGCAATTATTTGTTCAGGCTTGTCTTGTCTTAACTTGGGCATGACTGTGTCAGGTTAGGCTGAAGTTTCTGAATAAACTGTCTAGAGAATTTTGTAGCCATTTCAGTAACTCATGGGTAATTTTCTCAGAAGCCACATATTCTTAAGTCTTCATGGGAGAGCATCATCTGCTTTGATACATAGCTGAGGGACCAATTAAGATATTAATTTATTTGGAATTGGGGCTTTGGGATGGGGAGCAGAAGAAACCTATTTATGAAGTATTTGAACCTGCAACCCTCACTTGCAATGACAGGAATAAGGTGTAAATAAGCCATAAATTTTTGACAGTGAGGGTAATTAACCACTGAAACAATTTACTGTGAGTCGTGGTGGATTATTTATCACTGACCATTTCTAAATCAAGATTGGATTTTTTCTAAAAGATCTGCTCTAGGAATTATTTTTGAGAAGTTCTATGGCCTGCATTATACATAGGGCCCTACCAAATTCACGGTCATGAAAAACGTGTCATGGACCATGACATCTGGTCTTTTCTGTGCTTTTACCCTATACTATACAGATTTCACAGGGGAGACCAATGTTTCTCAAATTGGTGGTCCTGACCCAAAAGGGAATTCCACAGGGGTTGTAAGGTTATTTTAGGGATGTCGTGGTCTTGCCACCCTTACTTCTGTGCTACCTTCAGAGCTGGGTGACCGGAGAGTGGCGGCTGTTGGCCAGGTGCCCATCTCTGAAGGCAGCACCCTGCCAGCAGCAGCACAGAAGTAATGGCAGCAATACCATACCATGCCACTCTTCTGCGCTGCTGCCTTCAGAGCTGGGCGGCCAGAGAGTGGCAGCTGCTGACTGAAGGCCTAACTCTGCAGGCAGCAGCGCAGGAGTAAAGGTGGCAATATGATACTATGCCATCTTTACTTCTCCACTACTGCTGGTGGCGGCTCTGCCCTCAGAGCTGGGCTCCCCGCCAGCAGTCTCCACTCTCCAGCTGCCCAGCTCTGAAGACAGCACCACCGCCTGCAGCAGCACAGAAGTAAGGGTAGCAGTACTCCACCCCCCCCCCCCCCACCACCACCACAATTCCTTTTTGGATCAGGACCCCTACAATTACAATACCGTGAAATTTGAGATTTAAATAGCTAAAATCATGAAATTTACGATTTTTAAAATCCTATGACTGTGAAATTGACCAAAATGGACCGTGAATTTGGTAGGGCCCTAGTTATATGGGAGGTCAAATGAGATGATCACAATGGTCCCCTCTGGCCTTGGAATCTGTGAACTTACTAATGCAAAACATTCAGTAGGGCAACTCGTATGTTCCATTCAACATGAATAAGGGATGCAGACTTGGACTCCGCTGGAGCAAAATGACCACATCCTGAGTGCTTCAAATTTTGAAAATAATAATAATAATAATGATAGCAATCATGTAGATTTCCCTCCCCCTTCCCTTTTCTTTTTAACAAGCTCTACGCATCTCAGTTGTCATAGACATTTTGAGGACTGAGAAAGTTGTGTATTATTCTAGGAATAAATGGGGGGAAAGGAACAACACTGTAACTGAGCAGGTGATGAATGTTAGCGTAGCTATGTATAAGACTGAAAACAAATGAAAGGTTAAAGAAACTTATGAAAGAGTTCAGTGTGCAGTAGGATGGTCAGAAGATGTTCCATAAATTAGGTGTTGTCCAGATTGAGTCACTCGGAAAAGGTATGATTTAAACTATTCAATTTTGATTTTATAATCTTGTATTCAGTAGCTGTCTGTATGGGATGAGGAGCATGCTAACATAAGCAAAGAATAAAAGTTATAAAGAGATAGGGAGAGGGATGGTGGAAGAACAACAGGTATATCGGAGTATAGCTGGGAACACTCTCCAAAGCCGCATTCTAATAGGCTGTAGAGCTCTTGATGATGATATATTTACCTGTGCATCAGCTCTCAACAGTGCAGAGCTAGGATCTATCTTGTTACTGAAAAAAATATTTTAAAATCCCCGACACCCATATTAAATCAGTGGGAGAAGTTGTTAATGGCATGACAAAGATAATGTAAGCTTCAGGTCAGAGGGCAGAAAATCATCTGGGGTGTAGGGGAAGAAGGATGGAGGTGTTGGAAGTAAAACAAATGAGTTTTCAAATGCAATTCTGTTCTGATAAGTGATTTCATTTAAAAAAAAAAAAGTCAACCTGGAATTCGATGCTTACCATATTTCAGAGATTTCCATGTCAATTTATTCCATTTCCACACACACACACACACACACACACACATCCTGTATTTTTGCCAACTGTCACTCTGCAAACTGAACCTAGGAACTATGAGTCAGTCTGGGTTCTTTCCTTCTCATGAATCATCAGCAAGCTAAATTAAACCCTCAGTGACACCAGTGCAGTCCCGTTGCTTTTGGTGGCTTTGCACATAGACTCCAGTGCTCGCTTTCATGCTCTCTCTTTCTTTAGCAGTTGCATTGATGACTGCACTCACAGGAGTAAAGAACAGTGACGTGAGTCAGAAAATGCCTGTCAAAATAAAATTTTGACAAAGAAAAAATTCACATTTATTGTTTCGTTTTCTGACCAATACTATTAGAAATTTGTCAATGAAATAAGCAGAAATGACTGAATAAACACAAGAATACATTTGAAGATCCACAAGATTTTGTTTTACAATTTTACATCATTTCAGAGCAGAACCAAATTTTAAACTGCTCCCACTACTCTATGCCATTGAGCTAATCGGGTTTCCCTTTCACAGTGGCAATAAAATCACTGAGACAAATTGTTCTGTGGGACTTCAGTGTCCACATAATTCCTTTGGGCTATCATATGGTCCCATAGCCAGACATTCTGGGTATGTCTACTCTTTGAGGTGCAGGTGTAATTCCCAGCTCGAGGGGACACGCTCTCTCTCACTCTCATCAAGCTAGCATGCTAAAAATGGAAAGTAGCCACGGAAGTGTAAGCAGCAGGAAGGGCTATGTGCCACAAGTGCTTGCTTACTAGTGATATTAGGTACATACTCAGAGCAGCTAGTCCCTTCCATCACTTGTGCTGCCATGGCTACCATCTATTTTTAGCATGCTAGCTCAATGAGGGCTAATGTGAGTGTATCTCCTTGAGCTGGGAATCACATCCCCAGGTCAAAGTGTAGACATACCCTCTGTTAGGTGGTTATTAGTCCTTCTGATGTAGCTGACCACACCGTGGTTCTTGATTTTTGAGGGGGTAGTACTGGAGAGGAAAGGGATGAGGTGTCTGTTACACCTCGCATGAAAATAGTTTCAATGGAGTTTCACTGGTGTAAATCTGGAGGAACACAGTGGTGTATTGAGCCCATGATCATCTGGATGCATATAGAATTGTCTGCCTTCATGATAGCAAAATCAGTTCTTGACGGGACAAGAACAGAATCTTCTCTGCTTGAGTTTCAGCTTGTGACACCTTGTTGTCTGGCAGATGAGTGGGCTGTGGCTTGTGAGTTAGATCCACGTCCTTCCTGGATGGTACAGAAAGATGTCATCTTTGCTCAAGAAACCATCTCTTGATGCTGACAAACCCTCCAATCATTCTCAGATCTCCAATTACCATTTTTGGGTAAAATCATTGAGAAGGTTGCTGCAAAACTGTTCCAGCAGTGTGTCAACCGATGAAGATGTACATGTCTATCTAGATTCTTTGGGATGTATCATCTGCCTTCAATACCACTGATTATGAGGTGAATGAAGTTTCTCTTGAGTGTGTCCATTTTTCATTGAGAGAGATTCCTCAACAGGGACCATTGCTAATCCCCCTGGGAGGAGGTAGTGCCACATGGTTATACTAGAATATAGACTATCAGGGTTGGAAGGGACCTCAGGAGGTCATCTAGTCCAACCCCCTGCTCAAAGCAGGACCAATCCCCAGACAGATTTTTGCCCCAGAACCCTAAATGGCCCCCTCAAGGATTGAACTCACAACCCTGGGTTTAGCAGGCTAGTGCTCAAACCACTGAGCTATCCCTCCCCCCTATATCACTGCTATTCAGTGTGTGGTGGGGAGGGACCTATTAGTAGACTTAGGGTATGTCTGTTAGTGGTCCCTTACACTTGAGTGGGGAAGGAGGCCACTCCGCCTCACTACTGGCAGGCTGCAAGTAACAGTCTTATGGGGAAAGCTCTGGCCCCATGGGCAGGGCAAAGCACAACAGTCTTTGGCCCACAGCCTCCTGGCTGGGGCAGACAGTAATTAACAGTCTATAATTAGAAGTCTGTAAGGGAACTCTGGCCATCTGGGCAGGGCTTTAACCTGCAGCTACCTGTCTGGGCAAATAGACATAAATAGTCTATCGAGGAGCCCTGGCCCTCAGGCAGGGCAGGGCACCAAACAGTTTAGGGTTCTGGTCTGCAGTCAGGGTAGAGAAATAAAGATTCTAGGGGCGCAGGCCCTTAGCAGGGAAGATCATACAATGATCAAGCATCCTGGTGTGCAGACTAATAAATCCACAGGCTCGGTTCATAGCTAAGGAACTTTGGTCAAGTTTATTGTCAACGAAGCACGGTCCTAATGCCCTCGGTCAATGGTTACAGGTACACTAACACATGTATGCCCGTTGCAATGGACTAGCTTAGTTAGTGGCAGGACTTTCTACTATCCCCTAGGCCAGACAAAGATACTCCCTCTGAGATACATCTTTATACACCAATACAAACAAGTTACGTATCACCCTTGACGTATCAGGGTGCCATGCTCTGACCTATTAGGGCGCCACACATTGCCTTGTACCTGTACGTTCGATCAAAACATCTCTATTTATCATGCTGTCTTCCTGACCTTATCCTTAAAGATGGGTCAGTGTGTTCCTGTTTATCTTTGAGGAATGTGTTTATCAGGGTTTTCTGGTACCACCTTTCTGGACTGTGTTTGCGTATATATTCTTATGCCTAGCACTACTTAGGAATGTGTGTTTCTGCAATATCAGCCTTGCTCTTGCCAGATTCTGTCAGCAGGGTCTGTCTCTTGCTCTCAGCTTAACTTTGCTTTATACTAGCAAGTTTTGACCATGACTTTAGCACAAGCCTCATACCAGGCCTTATGTTTCAGTCCCTCTTCTTACTAAACCTGGCTCTGGTGGATGGCCAACAAACACAGGCCTCTTGGCCTCGAGTGGGGAGTCTGCCACCCCAGGGTTGGGGTCTCAGGGGTAGGGGGACCCAGGCCCGCCTGACTCCACTGTTTCCCAGCCCAGGGCCTTAACAGTGGTGGAGTGTTCCACCACTGGGTCAGCGGGGAATCCAGCCACAACATGCTGACTCACCCTCAGGCAGCAAAACTGGTCTGGTCCCCCTGGTCTACTTCTTACCACAGTCTGGGTGTAGGGCCCCGTGGTCCAAAAATCCTCTGTCTCCTCAGGGTACGTGGCCACTGGCAGCTCAGCCAGCTCCTCAGCATCTTTGTCTGCCTCACCTGACGGCAAGGCATCGGTCCACTCCAAGGCTGGGCTAGGCTCTTGAAGAGGTGTTTGCTCCCTAGAAGAGATGTCCGCTCTCTCTCCTGTGGCTCAGCAGCAACTGATCTCTGGAGCTCTCCTTTTCTATTTCCTGTCCCGCCCTGGTACTTCCGGTGAGGGGCGCAGGGAGTGTGACTTTTGCATGTGTAGACTTGGTGACTTTTTGCATGTGTAGACATACCTGAGTTACCTTTGATCCAGCTAGCTCAAACAACATTAGCAGTGAAACTGAGCAACACTGGTTGTACAGGCTTGGCTGGGACCCTGCTTATGTATTCAAGTGGTGCCAGAGGACACCAACATCTGCAATGTTATCATTACCTTTATTGACAAAGATCATCTTTAGAAAGGTTTTAATCTGTTATGTGAGTGATCTATGAAATGAGTGATGGATTATCAGGTGAGTAAATGTAAAACAATGCCCATTAGACTGAAGATAATATTCGTAAAGGAACTTAGGCTTTAAATAAAGTCCTGGATTGCAGCAAAAGCTTCATCCAAAGGGGTCTTTTTAAATAAATATGACTCCAGCAACTTTAAGCAAGTAAGTAGTCCCACTGATTTGAATGGGACTGCTCATATGTATATTTAGGTGCATACCTACAAACCAGGTTAAAATAGGGGTCTGTATCATTGTACAAAGACATTAGGAGGCCCTAGCTGGAGTACTGTATCTAGTTTAGGGCATCTTACCTCCTTAGTTGTGTTAAGATTCTGGAGAGAGACCAGAGGAAAGCTATGTAATTAATGAAACCTATTTTCTTGGCTAAGTAAGGCTGAAGAGCTATACATTTTGGAGAAGAACAGGTTAGAAGGGGGTCTTGTTGCATGGTACAGCTTAAATGGATCATTGCATAAAGATCTGTTGGAAACGGGTAAAAGCAACCATACACATTGGTATTCACGAAGATTCCAAAAAGAAAAAACCCTGTTTAGGTTAAACACCTAAGAGTGTTTCTTTTTTCCTCAGGAAGTTATCAGTGTTTGACATTCTCTGCCACAATCGATCATAAAGGAGAATTTTTTTTTTTTTTTTTTTTTTTTTTTTTTTGCACATATGACGTGGGTTGGCCAAAACTGAAATCAGAGGTTGTTTTTGTTTTAATATAGGTAATATCAACACCAAGACTCCTTTACAATAATATCTATTAACTTTTAAAACTTCCCCTTAATAGAGATAATAAATTAGGATCTGACGATCAATCAGTTTTCTGTGGCTTGCTGAGGATGGGGTGATAATTAGTGGACTTTAGTTTTTCTTGTATTCTACTGTTTTTATTTGCTAATTCAGTGCAGATATCCCTGATGATTTTAGAAGAATCCACATAGGATAATTATCCCTATAATGCAGCTTTTAGAAATGGTGTGCTTTAAAGACTAGGAAGGGCTGTTACTATCTCTCTCTCTCTCTCTCTCTCTCTCTCTCTCTTTCTCTTATGTTCCCGTATGCTCCTGGATTTTTTATGCAGTGGGATCTGACTCAACAGCTTGGAAACAACTCACTAAAATAAAAACACCAGAAGGAAACCGATTCTTTAGCTGAAAAGGCAAATTGGTCATTAAGATAATTCTGGAATCCTGAAGGATGCAGATTAAAAGGTTTGAAAACATCTTGGACAGAAATGATTGGTTGCAAGACCTGGTGTTATTCACGTTAATGAAAGTTCTAAATGCAGTGCATTTACATAGTAAAAAGAAGCAACAATAGAATTGCTAATTACTGCAACTTTATGAGAGAAGGATTTACACTAGCTAGGTTCCATTTTCTTCGGAAAGCTTTTTCAGAAATTTTGCAGCATGATTCTAATTTTTTTATCTATAATGATCTAATATCTACTAAAGAGTAAAATTTAATATGAAGTAAAATTTGGCGTCACCAACAAATTTACCTTTACTTTCTATTTGAATAATCTACAGAGATAAGAGTATTGGTCTGAATTCTTGAAGTAAGAGTGGCAATACTGTGACCCTCACCCCCTGTCATTCCCCAAAATGGCCTGATCAGGCCTTTGTTGTCCAGCATAAAATTCCAGAACAACAAACAATTTTAACTGTGCAGAATAATGTACCTGCTGTCTCTTTTGTATCTTTCCAGAATACTAAATGAAATTTTAAAACCTTGTGGGCTTTTGCAGTTTTCAGACTTGAATGTGCAGATGGATTTGTGGAAGCAAGTATTAGTTTTTATACACTGAAGAAAAACTTGAAGTCTCAGTTGGTGTAAATTGGCATATAGTAGCTCTGTTGTCAGTGGAGCTATGGTGATATACACCAGCTGAGAATTTGGCCCCATTTTTCAGTAAACTAATGGACTATGGCTGCAGATTTCCATTTGACCTCAGCAGAGGAAATGACTGAACAAGCTCTTAATTTCTGAATATGTTTTGAAGTATATGTTCTTATAGAACCTCCAGTAATAACTTCTTGTTTGTTTAGAGCCACATGTAATTTTATTCATATCCTGGTACCAAATAATCACAGGATATCAGTTTCCTATCAGCCTTAAACAGATCAGTTGAGAATATGCTGTAGAGAATAATCCTGCACTGGTGGGTGTAAGGTCTAGCTCACCTAATAAGTCTCATCCATCTCTAATTTCCGTAATTCTAAAATAATCAATCCAGTAAATAGTTTCTTCTGTGAAAATGGCCTTGGCAACATAATATAGCAGGGAAAGCCTTTTTATTTTTGTTTGAAACCATTTTATTTAAGATGTATTATATAGAACTATTTCACTTACTGATGCCTAAAGTTTCTACTATTCTGTAACACAAAAATAGAGCTTTTCTTGTTTTATATGAATGATAAATAATGATTTAAATCATGGTCAATTTAGTATCCTTGGCAATCCAAATGCACTAAGGCAGTAGATTCTGCACTAAATCATGGTGACATACATATATATTTCTAATTGATTACATAGGCTGACCACATGTTTGAGATCTGGCATTGGACCAACAATTAACTGGGTCATACTAACATTACCCATGGTAAACCCTGCTGACATTAATCTTTTCCCTTTTTAAAACACGAGCGTCACTCCATTAATAATCTGTGACAAATTTTCATCTGGGTTTCTATCTGGTCTACACTTCTGTTCATGCATTTTTGTGAAAACATATGTGGAGATCGATACTTTTCAGATATACACATCTGCATGTTGACCTTAAAACAAATAGTTAATGCAAATGCAAATTCTAAAGAATGGATGCATGCATTCAAGAGTTAGAATTGTTCAAGTGTGCAAATGATTTTTTACCTGTAGTGTTGTCCAGTGTATGTGCATGTACAAATTTGTATGCAGATCTGTGGAGGCCAGCAACTGAAACGAGATTATATCTGTTTAATCCTACCTTTCACGGGGGAGGAGGTGTCTGTGTGTCGAGCGGGGCCTCCCCCCTTGGCCCAGATTGGTATACCCGAGCACACAACTGTCAGGACTCTGTTGGATGAGGCAATTTCGATTATGGGGACTCAGCGCCCCTGGCGGGGCCCGGTAACCACTCAATCTATGCTTCCCGAGCCTCCTGGCTGGGGCAAAAAACAGTGGTTGGGGCTTTGACCCTCAGGCAGGGTAAAGCCGATAAGTAGTCTACACCCCCTGAGCATCCTGGCTGGGGAAAGCAATTTGCAGGGCTCTGCAGATCAATCAATCAATCTATGGCTGTAGTCCCCGGTAACCATGCCTAATGGCGGGGGAGGACCCACCTTACTCCACCGGATTCCAACCCAGGGATATTCCTAGTTAAGGGGTCAAGCATCAGCTTCTACTACATTCCCTGGGTCACTTCCTACTGCAAGGCTCATCTCGGGCATCTTGTCAGCTGGCATTGGCTCAGCATCCCAGTCAGTGTCCGCGGTCGGCTGGTCATCCACAGCATAGTCCGGGTCCATGGTTCCCACTGCTTGGAGAGTCATAGACACCTCTGCAGGAGCCTACAGGACACATCCTTCCTCCTCCTCAGTGAGCCCAGACTGAGATGGGCTGTGTCCTTTTATCTGTCCATTCTACCTGGAGCATGCACAGCAAAGGTGAGGGGGTGTGGTTTCCTGGGTCTACAATGACTCGTCTGGCCCCATTGGCCCAGTGCAGGGTTGGTACACCCCATCACACTATATCATAATATGTAAGGCCCTGTACAATAAATAAGGTCATCCTTCTCTTTGTCCATTAAATGGCATATCAAGGGGAGATCTATATCTATAATCTCTCTCTCTTTTTCTTTATATATATAAAATTTATTTCTGGACTTTGCATAGAGGGAGGGGGCAGAGGCTGCTTTCCTCACAGTGCCCTGCCAACAGGGCAAGATGAGGAGGCAAGGGATGGGGGAGGGGAGGAACAGAGTGGGACACATGAGGCTGCTGGTGGGGGGTCACACAGACTGGGGTTGAGAAGGGATATGCAGAATTTTTCAGAATTTTAAAATATTATGCACAGAATTTTTAATTTTAGGTGCAGAATTCCCCCAGGAGTATTCAGTAGCTCTGCAATGGTATTTGCACCCTGTGAGAACTCAATTCATGCAAAAAGAAAGAGCCTCTCTGCATACAGTATGGGTTTTTGCTGTGAATCATTTCAGTAATGTTTATAATAGTAATAAAGCTAGGTATTTCATAAGCCCTTCCCAGTACAGATTTTGAAAAAACTGTTGGGAGAGTTGTTAAGTTTTTGTGACTCTATCAAAAGAGGAATTGGTATGAAAAAAAGGTCTGTGTTGAAAGGCAGTATTAGGAGATGTTTCAGAGTAGCAGCCGTGTTAGTCTGTATCCGCAAAAAGAACAGGAGTACTTGTGGCACCTTAGGTCTACACTACGACTTTAATTCGGATTTAGCTGCATTAATCCGAATTAACCCTTCACCCGTCCACACTACAGAGCCAGTTAATTCGAATTAAAGGGCACTTAAAATCGATTTCTGTACTCCACCTCGACGAGCGGAGTAGCGCCTAAATCGATTTTGTTAATTCGAATTAGGGTTAGTGTGGCCGCACACCACCGAATTACTGTGGTTAAAGTAATGGGGTAGTGTGGCCGCACACCACCGAATTAATGTGGTTAAAAACCGAATTAATGTGCTTAGTGTGGCCGCGCACAATCGAATTTATACAACCTGTTTCCCAAATTCGAATTATCTAAATTCGGATTAATCCTGTAGTGTAGACATACCCTTAGAGACAAATTTATTAGAGCATAAGCAGTATTAGGAGATGTACATAGTTTCCCAAAACCATCATACTCTATCATTTCATTTGTTCATCTTTTATGTGCAACTTATGAACTCTAATCAGAATTCATGAACTCAGTGTGTAACTTTAGAACTTTGTGTGTATTGTGTGTATTTACTGAAAGGAACTGGTCAGGTATCTTGTAAACCTGGTGTGGAGCAGCTACAGGATAGTCAAGAGGAGTTAACATTGAATGACTCTTCCGTGGTAGAACAATGAACATGCTAAAGAGCTATGCTAAATTTCTCCCAAGCTTGACTGTAGGGAGGGAGGGAGGTTGTGGAAATTCCCTAACAGAACAGGGAACAAAGAAAAAGGTGTTCAAAGCTGCTGTTAAAAAGGGGCATGCTCCCTGAGTTACGGTACCACTGGACCTGAATAAGTGAAGGAGATCTTGCTGAAAGGGGAGGAAGAGAAGCTGAAGGCTGAGGAAGGTCTTGGGACCCTGAAAGGGCTGACCAAAGTGGGTCCTCAGAGATGTGAGGACACTGGAGGAATGGTTTTAGTAAGCAGGGCTTTGTTGTTTTTACATGGATCTGTATGTCTACCTGCTTTCTCTATTAATAAAGTGTAAATGCATGCGTGCATGTGCTTACAAAGTTACTTTGCAAATCCTCTAGATTCCTTGATGTAACTATTATGTGTCCCCAAAGGGTTAAACTATAAAATGGAATGCCTATTAGGGTGGAGCTCTGGGAAAGTGTGTGCGTGGGGGGGACATAGTGTGTGTGTGTATGTGTACCAGATAGGGAGTTTGCTCCAGGAATGAGTCTGAGGGGACAGGGTCTGGATGCTGCTCAGACTCAGTGGGCATAGGAGCTTGCAGGATCCAGTGTTTGGATCCAAAGTCCAAACATAGCAGCCTGGTGAGTGTTCAGTGGGGGGCACTTGAAACAGTGAAAATTAAAGTACTTTGGAAGTGTGTGAAATAGTGAGGATATCTGTGTGTGATGATTAAGGAAATAAAGATTTAAGAAGAGAACAAGTGTCCTGAGATACATAGGAAGGTGGTAAAAATAAGCATAGCAGAATATTAACTTAGACCTGGTTTACACTTGTGATAAATGAAGGGGGGAGAGGGGAGCTCCCTTTTATGGACACCCAGCCAGACAGTTAGCTATAAAATCCCTCTTAGTAGTTGTTCTCTACTTGCTTTACCTGTAAAGGGTTAAAAAGTCTCCCTGCATAGGTAAAAGGAAGGGAGTGGGCACCTGACCAAAAGAGCCAATGGGAAGGCTAGAACTTTCAAAATTGGGGGAAAAAACTTCCCCTTCTTCTGTCTATTTTTGTTCTTGGGGAGAAGTAGAGACAGGGCTGGAACTATGCTGTAAGAAGCTTGGGGCTAGGTATGAAAAATCATCTGAAACATACATAGAAACTACTCACTTGAAACCCCCAGAAAGTAGATCAGGAAATGTCTAGGAAGATGCAATTAGGTTTATTTCTTCTTATTTCTTTATGGCTTGTGGACTCCTCTCTGCTAACTCCCAAATGCTTTTGTATTGCTTGTGACCTTGAAGCTGGACCTCAAGAAGGGTATTCTTGATGCTTAATTCTTGAAAGTGGGTTTTTTAAATCTAGCAATAGCTTGAGTTTTCAAATGTATTTTCTTTCTTTTTGTTTTTAATAAAATTTACCTTTTTTAAGAACAGGATTGGCTTTTCTGTCCTAAGAGGTATGTGCACATGTTGTTTAATTAGCTGGTGGCTAATTAAATTTCCTTTGTTTCTTTCTCAGCTCTTCCCCGGGGTGTGTGTGTGTGTAAAAGGGCTTGAGGGTACCCCACAGGAAGGAATTCCCAAGTGCGCCTTCCTGGGTTCTCAGAGGGGTTTTTTGCACTTGGGTGGTGGCAGCATCTACCCATCCAAAGTCAGAGAAAAGCTGTAACCTTGGAAGTTTAATACAAGGCTGGAGTGGCCAGTATTAATTTTTAGAATCCTTGTGGGCCCCCACCTTCTGCACTCAAAGTGCCAGAGTGGGGAATCAGCCTTGACAACACTTAAAACTTAGGTAGATCTAGCAGCGTTGCTCAGGACAGTGAAAAAAATTGTGCTGTGACTTCAGTACTTAAGTCACCCTTATCTCTGATGTAGGTGTAGTTGGGTTGACAGATGGATTCTTCCGTCCACCTAACTACTGCCTCTCAGACAGGTGGGTTACCTACATTGATGGGAAAACCCCTTCCATCAGTGTAGGGAGCACCTACATTACAGCGGTGTAGCTGCAGCACCACAGCAGTGCCTCTCTAGTGGCTGTAGCGTAGACATACCCTTAGAAATAACCGATAGTAAAATACAGTCCAAAGCCACAAATGGTGAGGAGACAGGAACACTTACATGTGTTCCAACCAGTTCTGATGCAAAGAGGTAATTTAAACATAAGCATTCATTAACAATGTTATTTCGTATATGACACAGCAGGCTGACCCACTGGAGGATTAGTCAGTTTCCAGACATTTATGCACAAACCAAAAAGTTGTTTTCCAGCGTGGAAATTCATTTATTGGAGAAAAACTAGGGAAACCTGACTACACAAAGTCATTACATGAGTCTGACTTATGGACCCTCTCAATGAAGATGTTTTCCTTAGTGTTACAGCTGTGCAAAGAGATTATTCTTGATGGTAAAAAATAATCATTTTCACAGGTTTTAAAAAATGCTTTTGGTCCCCATTCTTACCTCACATTCTATGTAAAAACAAAAAGCTGTTATCAGAGGCAGATCAGCTATTACCTGTGAAAAGCTCATGTTGTGATAATGACAGCATGGACTAATCAGTTTCCCCCTGAAGTCAAGAGAATTGCTACTGTTAACCAAGTCCCCAATCCTGCAGTGTGATTCATTGGCATAGATTTGTCATACCCAGTGAAGTCATTGTGGTTCCATGCTGGCACAAGGTCAGCCTGCACACAGGTGGTAGTGAGTTCAGAGCCTAAAATATGAGCATCTCTATGGATCAAACAGCAGAAAATCACAACACCTAATGCATTGGAATACCCATTAAGTGAAAATCAGTCATAATTTTCTACTACTCAAAATGTTTACTTCTACTACTGTTGAGGAGACCACATGTAGGAAGGCACTCACAGAAGAGAGAGTGATTTTAAAAAAAAATGTGTAGCTGTACTTTTTTCGAGAGGGAGGTATCTTTCATTAGATGTTGCTCATTGCTTCGGTTTCTTTTATCTGAGACCAGTCAACATTCTTATCTGTTATCGCTCACCTTAAATACCCTAATTAGGCAAAAAATTGGATTAGTATTGCAGATAGGGAAATTGCATTGTCAGTATCATTTGATTTACAAAAAAATATGGCTCTGTGGCCTATAATTTAAAAGGAGAGCTCTAATGGTTTTAGAAAGAAGACATCTAATTTCAGCTCCTGCGTTTGCTGGCATGAAGGAAGAAACATCTGCAGCAGTCATTAACTCATTGCTGAACACATTGGCTTGGGTCAGCAGCAAGAGAATAAGCAATGGATTAGCTCTGTCCTTACTAGTGGTGTCATTGGGATTAATTTGAGTTGCATAGAAACAATTCTGCCTGACCAAAACTGTATATACCAACTATTTAAATATACTAGTCAGAATCTATGAGTTAGACTCTTCCAAAAGACTAATGCAGTCTACATAAAACCTCTAAAAGAGAAAATGGAGTCCTAAAGATGATTGACAATCCAAAGTTAGATGGATTCCATTATTTTTAAACCGTTACAACCAAATATATTTGATCCCAGGTTTAACCCTTGATGACCCAATGGTCAAGGGTGTGGGTGGGAGATTTTCCTCGAAATAGTAGAGGAAAAAACATTTCAATGATGTTTAAAAGATAGGATGTTATGAATCTTGTTATTACTGTGGAAGTGCAAAGTTAGTAGCATTCCTTTTTAATACATATTTTACATGAATACACTTTGAAGGATAACATTTGCTATTATAGGGTTCCTCCTGATCCCACTGAAGTCAATGGGAGTTTGTCATGCAGTCTAATAGCACTGCGTTTGGAGCAGGATTAGTCCTTTAATTAGGGAAAGTGTTTGTCATTGATTGTTCAAATGACTAGTTAATTGGGATGAAATGAAATGGCATCATCTTTTCTCCTTTCTAATTTAATTTTCCTCTTTTGAGCCTAATTTAAATCCCTGTCTATAACAAACAGAAATTTCTTTGTATGTCTTATAGCTCTGTTTGTTTGTTCAAAAAATGATCCATAGTAGCTCCACTGTTCTTCTTGCTTGGCAGCTGTAAATTGCAGCCCTGTTTCACTGCCTGCCATTCCCCTGTCCCCTTTTGTGCAAAGTCCTTGTTCTTTTCTGTTAGGCGTGATGTCAGTGAATGTCTTTTAGTGTGTACAGGAAGACAACTAACATATTTTGGTAGTGGAGGGGTTGAGCTTGACTGATAGAGTAAGGTAATCAATGGAGTACTAAGAAAAAAAATCCATAAAGGGTTCCAGGTGATTAAAAATAAGGATTAAGGCCAAAGGCCTTCCAACACACAAAAGGGAAAGTATACCGAGAAAAGATGTGGAGTATCTTTTGGGTTAGTTTTATTTGGTTTTTTAGTGGTAAAATTTTCTGGGTATCTTGGACTTTGTCAACCAAACTGTGTCCACATTCATGCTGTCATGGGGACATGTTCCATCACTGGGCAAACACCATTCCCATAGCCACCCACTGATCATTTTTTAAATTGCCTGATGAATCTGGTGTAAAAAGATCCACAGAAGAAAGATTTAGCTCATTAATTTGAGCTGTCTCCCCCCTGAGGATCACTTCAGCTGTGTCAGTATAAAAGAAAAATTCTTCTGTGGCCTGGCTGATCTTTCCTCACACACAATAGACTGTTACAAAGCTAGGACTTGTGACCTTCCCCAGGCTTCTGAAGCCTCACATGGTGTTGAAGCCTGAAGGTAATCACAAAGTAATGTGTTTTGGAAAATAGGCTAGAGCTTCATTAAGCCTCTTTGTACTTATGCTCTACATTTGTCACAGCTAAATGCTAATACATTTTACGTGATCACTTCCTGCTGTGAAATCTTGACCCCAGTTACAAAGGAATTATCTGGGATTCATTAGCCCAAATTCAGATCTGATATGAGTGGTTACAGCTAGAGCTGGTCAGGAATTTTCCATCAGAAAAATCTGACAAAGTTCCCTTTATGCAAAATAGAAATTTTCCTTTGGAAAACTTTAATTCCATCCCCGCCCCTCACCCTCCCCCCCCTCCAAAAAAGGATATTTTTGGTGGAGAATAAATGTCTGCTCAGGGGGAAAGCTCTTGTTAATTGCCCTTTTTGCTTGCAAGATGAAAATGAAATTGACAAGAGCCTTCCCAGACAGGCAGCCGGCAAGCCAAAAAATCCATTTTGGTTCTCCCAAAAAGGGATTCCAGAAATACTCCATTTTGGGGGAAAATTCATGATGTTGAAGTTTTGTCCCAATTTGAGGTGGGGAAATTTTTTTCAAACAACCAAAATATTTTGCTGGAAGAGATTTCCATTTTCTGGCCAGCTTTTAGTTACAGTTCTGCTGATTTCAGTAGCGTTGCATCCATATTATTCCAGATCTGAACTGGCCTCTAACCTTCTACTGGTGTTAAATGAGGTCATGTGAAAATTTGTTACTGAGATAAGATGTAGTATAAGAAGCACGCAATAGAAATGTATATTTCATTGATTTGTTGCAGGTCACTGGGAGATAACAATCAATTCAGTCAATCATTTTCACATTCATAAAGTACTTTTTATACAAAGACCCTATGGCACGGCATAGAATCAATAAAAGGACATATAAGTGAAAAAGACTGAATCAAATACTGGATGTTTCATTTTAGCGTTACCATATGACATGTAACATGCAGAAATTTCCCTTCAGCACTCTATACATATGGGTATGCATATCTTTTTCTGACATATATGTGTGTTTATGAATTCAGTTTGTCTGTGTGTATATATTTGTAAGTGTGTGTAAATCAGAGATGCACTTTTGTGTGATTTGTGTATCTCTCTCTCTCTCTCTCTCTCTCTCTCTAGACATTCTCTCACACACACACACACACACACACACACACACACACACACACACACACTACATATAGTACATAAGCTAGCCGTGTAGTTCTTTTAAATTCAAAATTATAACTAAAATCCACTAGTTTAAAGCATGGGATATTTATGAGATGGAAGAATCTCCCCTCCAATGAATATTTATAACCACAATTTTTCATTTTGGTTTCTTGAATATATCTCCTATTTAGTCATAAGAATCTTAGCTGTATTATGCTTTTCCTGAATACTGTATGTACATAGTAATTAACATAGATTCTTAAAATACATTGTTAGAATATTCAATTTTAAATTAAACAAATTCCTTTATGGAAAATATTTTCTGTTCAGTTAAGGCACCATACAATTTCTAGTGAGGAAAAATCTTTTGAAGAAACAAATTTTAAATGTATTTTGCCAAAACAGTGTAAGAATTGCTCTTTCTCTCCCTCCATTGAAGTCAATGGAGTTATTCCATGTTTACACTGGCAGAAATTAGATGAATAACTATCACACAAATGTTAAAAATGTTTTATATTAAAATAAAATCTTTAAAAATAAAGTAACTTTGTTTGTGTTGGGAATACAGAGTATTTAGTTTATCTCTGAGGAGCTGACATAAAGGGTGGCAACAAGAAGGATCAGATTTTCTTTTTTTAATTTGTGCTTGTAATGAAAGCAGGGGAGATGGCAGAACAAAGTGCTCTCAGGGCACTCTGTGCTTCCTAGATTTCAGGAGGCAAAGTTCAGACTTGATAAAATTTCCTAGGGCCTTGCAGATGGAGACTGTGTCAACAGCAGTTTTGACACTGATCATGTGTCGTCATGAGCAGTTGCTAAGTGTAGTTTAGTATATTAGTGTTAATGTGGTAAAATAGATACCATAAAATACACACCTTCTGTAGTTTAGAGTTGATAGCAATGCTACCATCATCTGTGACTTCACCCATGGAAAGAGGAAAGGGTTGGTTAAGCATAAAAGTCAATTCTTGCTGTCAATTAGCCATTGTCCCTCCAACTGGGCAGTTTGTTTCAGAATTACCATGTCCAAAGTGTTTCCTTATGGGTCAAATGTTAAGAATATTCCATATAATCTGCAGATAAATTGAATTGAGAATGGTAAGCAACTTGATGTCCTAAGGGCAAACTTTGTATTACCATAAGAGCTATCTAATCACCATCTGTTGTTCTCTGTTGATAATGGAATGTCCATAGATATGGACCCATAGAATGGGAACTATGAATGAGGATCAAGGGTATTATGTGTTTGTTTTTTTTTAAAGATATTCTCTAAATCAAACAAATTAATTCAAGGAGGTTCTATGGCCTGTGTTATATACGAGGTCAGCCTAGAAAATCACAATGGTGCATAGGAGCCAACTCCATGGGTGCTCTGGGGCTGGTGAGTGCTAAGCATCCACCAGCAGCCCACGATCAACTCCTCTGCCTACCATCAGCACCTCTCACCCACTGCAATCAGCTGTTCCATGGTGTGCAGAAGGCGCTGGGAGGAGGGGGAGGAGCGAGGGTGGGGCGCACTCAGGGGGAGGGGGCAGAACAGGGCGGGAAGAGGCAGGGTGGGGATGGGGTCTTGGGGGGAAGGTGTAGAGTGGGGACGAATCCTGGGGCACAGCCAGGGGTTGAGCAACCCCCCCCCCCACCCCAGCACATTAGAAAGTCAGTGTTGCAGAATGGAGATTTAGGTGTATAAGTGCTTTAGATCTCGTCAATCATTACTTCAAATGGGGTAAGTTAAAAGAAGGCTTAGCTGTCAGTGTTTTGGTATGGGAGGGGAAAGGCCAAAAAGAATTAAGGACCAGATTTTCAGAAGTGCTCAGCACCTAACCGTTCCTGTTGACCTCATTGGGAGCTGTTGAGGGTTGAGCTCTTTTGACAATCTGGCCCTAAATTACTAAAATATGATATATGAAATGTGAATAAACTTGGTCTAAAAAACTAAAGAGCAGTATAGTCTTGAAATCCAAATACTTTCATATGGAAAAAAAAACCCCTAACAAAACGTATTTTATAATCAATAAATCTGGCTTTTTCACAGATCAAAATTGAAAAGCACTGGGAGTACTGGAAGTACAGAGAGAAATACTGGAATGCTGACTGGTAGTTATGTTCAAAGTGCTCTTTACAAAGGTTAAGTCAGAGAAGCTGATAAACTTCTAGTGACTTCATTCATTAAGATAATTTTCATTGTTTTTTTATATTCACTTTATATAATTGTGTTGATACTGTATAGAGAATAAATTAGAGAGAATCTTAAATTTTTTGGTAGTATTTTAGGGACAAATCTTGGTGAAATGTTTGGCAGTTCTGGGAGGTACAAGGAAGTCTCAGCTCAAGATGCATTCAGTACCTTGAAGACTCAGACTCCTAATTATGTATCATCTTCTTTTATAATCATTGAGTTGGTGTTAATGTTAGCATTACTGGAAAGTGTCCATTTTGTGTCTGTTGCCTTCAACATTTGTAGTTATGTTTCAGTACATTATTTGATGGTATGTTGATACATTGAAATGAAATAATCAATGAAGAACTTCCTGTGACTATTCAAACTAGCACAACCTATGGTACAAACCGTATGCTAGGTTTACAGTACAGTTCCTTATTTTCTTACAGCCTCTTTCACCTGATGTTTTCTACTTTGCCATACTGCACATGCTGCATATTTCTGGTAGACATTTTACATCATAAACAGCAACAGATTCAGCTATGTTTAGGGATCAATCCTGTACCAACTGAAGTCAAGAGCAAAACTGTTATAGACTTCATAGGGAATAGAGCTAGGCCCTTAATCAGCAAAAATAGAAGAGAGAATACTGTAAACATGCAACATGATCAACTCAGTGTGGCTGTCCTTACCCTTAACTTGTGCATTTCCTGACTTTTCTATTGTTAACTGTGCAACTGTAATGTTGGACTGAAATCATAGGACTGGAAGGGACCTCGAGAGGTCTTCTAGTCCAGTCCCCTGCACTCAAGGCAGGACTAAGTATTATCGAGACCATCCCTGACAAGTGTTTGTCTAACCTGTTCTTAAAAATCCCTCCCACCCTCCCCCAGTCTTCTCTACTTCAGACTAAACAAACTCATATTTTCAATCTTCCCTCACCGGTCATGTTTTCTAGACCTTTAATCATTTTTGTTGCTCTTCTCTGGACTTTCTCCAATTTTGTTCACATCTTTCCTGAAATGTGGCACCCATACCTGGACACAATAATCCAGTTGAGGCTAAGTCAGCACGGAGTAGAGCAGAAGAATTACTTCCTGTGTCTTGTTCACAACACTCCTGATAATGCAGCCCAGAATTATGATTGCTTTTTTTTGTTTTGTTTTTGGTTTTTTGCAACAGTGTTACACTGTTGACTCATATTTCGCTTGTGATCCACTGTGACTCCCAGATCCCTTTCTGAAGTACTCCTTCCCTAGACAGTCATTTCCCATTTTGTATGTGTGCAACTCACTGTTCCTTCCTAAGTGGAATACTTTGCATTTGCCCGTATTGAATTTAATCATATTTACTTCAGACCATTTCTCCAGTTTGTCCAGATCACTTTGAATTTTAATTCTATCCTCCAAAGCACTTGCAACTCTTCCCACCCAGTCTGCGAACTTTATAAGTGTACTCTCCTTGCCATTCTCTAAATCATTGATGAAGATATTGAACAGAACTGGACCCAGAACTGATCCCTGTGGGACCCCACTTGATATGCCCATCCAGCTTGACTGTGAACCACTGATAACTACTAATGTATTCAGTGCATGTAGTGCAAGCCTATCAAGCCTAGCATGGACCCTGCGTACATACTCTGTTAGCCCACTCTGAATACTGTGCTGATCTATGTTTGCTGCTGTCGTTTCCTGCACTAGCTGGATTCAAGCTAGTGCAGGTAGGCTTTTGCTGTGTAAGCATACCATATTCAGCCCAACATTTTTTTCTCACATCCCATCCAACTATAAGTAATGTTTTGCCCCAAACCAAAGGCACTAGACTAGATGAAAACCAATTGTATATCCACGGATTCCAACTTTCACATTACGCGTTCAGCTGATTTTGTTGTCTGTCTTGTAGGGTTGGTGGAAATGACGGTAGAATCAAAGCCGGATGTTTTTACAATGGGGAGTATTGTGCTTTTTTTATTTTCCAGCCACATACAAATGTCCAAAAGTATTTTGATCAAGTAAACCATACAAATAAACAAGCAAACAAAAAATCATACATGGAAAATTTCAGCCTTGAAGGTGAGAGCGTGTGTGTGTGTAAATCATCATCATCATGTTCCCATTACGCCTCTGGCGTTTAGGGCAGTGAGGACGCTCCTTCACTCCTGTTTGTTTACGGCAAGTCTTTCAGTAGTTTCCCCAGCTGTGCCCCAGATTTTTCAGCTCGGCTTCCACAGCTCTTCGCTGTGTTGTTTTTGGGCGGCCTCATTTTCACTTGCCTTCAGGTGTGCACCATTACTACTCTGGTGATAGAATCAGTTTCCATTCGAAGCACATGACCTATCCATCTCCAACGCCTACTGGCAATGATGGTGCTGATATCCTCTTGGCTTCACTGTGTCAATAGATCTTCATTTGAGATTGTTCTGGGCCAAAAGATATGGAGGATTTTTCTGAGGCAGTTTGTATGGAAAGACAGTTTGAACATGTCATACTTTCTCATTCCCCAGCATTCTGCACTATAAAGTAATGTTGAAAGTATGCAGCTCTGATAAATCTTGAGTTTGGTTTTGGTGTTGTATTTTGATGATTTCCAGACTTAAGCTCCTGAAGGTGTTTCTGGCTGTATTGATTTTGTTACGGATGTCCTGGCTTGTTCCACTATCCTGGCTGATGGTGCTGCCCAAGTATGTGAATGTTTCTACATTGGTGAGACCATAATCCTTCATCCATACTGGTAATGGTGAGGCAATATTAAAGGTCGTGATATCTCTTATTGCAGTTGACTTTCAGTTCAATTTGCTGGCTGAATTTGATGTCAAGTTGTTTTTTCTTGTATATGGTGTTGGATATGTGATAGGAGAATGAAATCATCTGCAAAGTCCAGGTCTTCAAGAGATTAGAAGGGTGAGACATGACACACCCCTGACGAACTCCTGTTTTGACTTAAAAACTAAGCTCACTGTGATCAACACTGCATGTAAAGAAGAAATAAAAGCTTTTGATGATGTTGTTTATACAGAGAGGGATTCCATATGCCTGCAGAATGCACCATAGGCTGGTCCTGTGAATGCTATCAAAAGCCTTCTCAAAGTCTATGAAGTTTATGCAGAATTGCTGTTGCCATTCTAAGTATGGTTCTATTATGTTTCATAGCGTGAAGACCTGGTCTGTACATCCACGCCCTTTCCGAAAACCGGCTTACTCTTTTCTGAGAACGCTATCAACTGCCTCTGATATATGCTGGACTATGATCTTACACAATACTTTGCTTGGCACAGATAAAAGTGTGATACCATGCCAGTTATTACAATCACTGAGAGTTCCTTTCTTTGGTATCTTCACTATAACCCCATTGGTCCACTCATCTGGCACTTTCCCCCTTTGATAGACTGATATAAATAGAGGGGCCAGGATAGATGCTGCTAACTCAGGATTTACCTTGAACAATTCTGCATTCAAGTTATCCTTGCCAGGAGCTTTCCCATTTTTTAAGGATTTGATGGCTTGAATGATCTCTTCCTTAGATGGGGTGTCTGTGTTGATATCAAGACCTTCTTCTGCCTCCTGGATATTTGCTTCCTCTTTAGGTGGCTGTCTGTTTAGCAATTCTTTGAAATGCTCTGTCCAGTGCATTTCTTGTTCTTTTTCTGTTGTTAGTAGGTGACCTTGTTTGTCCCTGATGTGTGTTTGTTTGGTGTCTGTCGTTTACCACTGATAAGCCGCACCATGTTGTAGACGTGTATCTTTGTGTAAAGATGGGGATATAATGAACTGAGTTTTGCATTGTTAACTATAACAGATGTTAGCAGGTGCCTACTTAGTTAAAAAGGGCTATCAAATATAAGTATTTAACTTAAAAGGTTCTTTATTGGTATGTTAGTGCAAGTTTTATAAAATATGAGAGGAGTGAAGACTTTGCTCTATAATTTATAGACCGGTGCTCGTAGTGATTAATATTAATGATCATTTGAAGTACATTAGGTTTTATATTTGTATATTTTATTTTTTCTTGATATTTTTAATCCTTGATTGTATCTTCAGACACTAAACATAAGAGTATGTTTATATAGTTATGTGATGTTTCAGCCATGACAGACAGCCACTAGTTTCAAAATTAGTGCTCTAAAGTCAGCCTGTTGTGATGTTGGCAGAACTTCATCGAATGGCTATGCATACCAGATAATTATTTTAAAAACAAATCACTACAGTTTTTATCTTGCAAACAGTCAGGTGTATGATTTCTTCAGTAGGCACTGGGTTGACTCATTCAGTTAGCGGTATTTTGTTGTTGTTCATCTTAATTCCCAGTCAACAAGAACAAAAAAAACCTTGAAGTTCTTACAGTAACAAACCAAACAGAAATAAAACAAGGATATTAAACACAATAATTTAAAAACATGAGGAATGCTAAATTAATGGAATGCTTATGAAAATTATAATATTGATACTGTTCCAACAGATTCATGGATTTTAAGGGCGGGAAACTTGAGTACGATTATCTAATCTGATCTCCTGTAAAATATAGGATATAGAATTTCACTTAGTAAGTCCTGCAGTGGTCAGAGTTATTCTCTCCTATTACATATGTGAACCCTGTAAAGGCCAATAACATGTGGTTGAACTAGAGTATCTCTCTCAAACATTCAGTCTCCACTTAAAGATTCAAAGAGATGATAAATTTACCACTCCCCTTGGTATTTCTTACATTAGATTTTATTTCTAATCATCATCATAACGCTGATGCCCAAGACATTAATAAGAAGAAACAAAAAAGGAATTTTTAGTGTGGAAATTTCCTATATATTTTTATATTGTAATGAAGATTTTGCTAATCTTAATTTCCTGGAAGTTGAGGCTAGCCTTTTGTTAGTCATTTGTGTCTTGAAATATAATGGCAAAGGGGAGGGAAAAGAGAGATAACTTGTTCTCTCTTGAATGCACCAGTCGGTGGAACATCTTGCCACCAGTTCTGGAAAGCTATGGACAGCTGACAGCAAGAACTTGGCTAGCTGTAGCTGGAAAGGGGCAATGCCACTACTTGAAAATTCATGAACATTGAAGAATCCACTGTTACTCTAACATTACATACTATATTGGAACAGAATGAGTCTACATTCCCAATAGAAGATGAAAGCATCCTTGAGCAACTGGCATCATTTCTGTCTTATCTAGGTTGTGTTTCAGCCACTTCACTGCAGAGCAGAGTCTGGTTTTGACAAAAAAGAGATGCACAGCAGAGTAGTAACACCATAGTGATGGCCTTCATTGCTCATTCCAATAATATAACTCAATATAATTTATGCACATTGAACAGGAGGGGTGAAAAAATGGATCTATGTGATACTTCTCTCCGCCCTCCTCCCCTTCATATCTGAGTTCTTAAGTAAGAGGAAAAAATGTACGACCACACCAGCAAGGGAACAAAACTTGGTCCATGGTATATTGAGTGCTGTTGACAGATCTAGTAACATCAACATAGGCAATCTTCCTGTGTCCATTAACAACTGTAATATGCCAAAAGTCAATTATCCAATTGATTTTTATTTCTAGCAATGCCATGAACATATCTAAACAGCACTTTGAATGTTCACCTTCTTGAAAGAATTGCATTATGTTTTTCTTCATTTCCCAGCTATGATTTTAATAATTGTGTGGCTGCAGTTATTCAGAACCACTTGTTAGTGTTAAATTTTAGTGCAAAAAAGAAAAAGAATCTTTTACGTTTTCTTTCATTTGAAATTGAAGTTAAATCCAGAAACTGTTGCATACTATGGGTGTTGATGTTGACCATTATTAGGCTTGGTCTGATGCATTTTACAAAACTCTAAATATTTAGGCTTTTGGGTATGAAATAATACCCTGTAGATAGTTTACTGTTTTTATTGTTATCAGTTCTTCCAAATCATGCACCCATTACCTTTTCTTACAAATATTAATAAAAAGTGTTAAAGGCAAGTAGATCTAGCATTAATACTTGATGACCCCTTTCTTCGACACAAAGCTAATGTAAGCCACTAGTGAACTGCCCCCTTAATAGACTTCAAATTTACTACACTTCAAAGCTCAGACTGGGTTTGCTTGCACTTCTGAAAACATCTACCTGTATAATGGTCGAATGCTGAGGCTTAACACAGGTATTATTGTAATCACTCCCATGCTAACATGGCATCATTGCATTTTCATAGCCGCTCTCATACCAGTAATATGATATACCCTAAACAATTCATGTTACTGGACCCTCTGTTCAAATCTATTTCTTCTGTGATTGTGTATGTGTTTTATTAGCATACATTGAGGATGATAGTATTACTCACTTGTGAGTGAGTTATACAAGTAATCACAAATGTGCATCAAATTTGTTCTAAGTGTACAGCAATAAAATCTTTGTGCTGCCATATGACATCATATATTTTGTTAATGCTCTACTGTAGAAAGGCGGGGAGGGGGAACCTTTTGTAAAACATTTTTAAAGTTGCAAACCGGTTCAGTTTTGGTGTTTACATCTCCAAATACTTCAAGATCATTATCATGCCGCCACTTTATACAGACGTCTTTGACATACTGGTGGAGATATCCATGTCTTCCAAGTGACCCAATGTAGGCCCATTCCTGATCCCTCCCACCCCTTCTGAAATCAGTGGGAGAACGGTTTGAGTGATCATACCAAACTACTGCCAGGCATAATGAACAGCGGATTTTGTGTGAAGCAATGTGGTTCATTTATTTTTTGTTTTTCCTCCTTCCTCATCTCTGAAATAAGATAATTGGGAAATTTACTGCTAATTATCATGGATGAGACTCATTGTATAAATAGTTTTTTAAAATAACTTTAGGATTGAAATTGCTGCTAATCACAGGATAGTGTTGTGGTGGTGGTATTTTTATTTATTTATCAATAATTTAATGGCAAGTGGAGAGCTGATGTGTTTGAGTTGGGATGAAAAATGTATAGTGTATTCTTTTTTTAAACACTTCTTATTAAGGCAAAGTTGTAATACAACATTTACATATGATATTGTACATTACTTATTACTTATTCAGGATCAGGTTAATATTCACAGAACCTGGCTAAAGATTCTAGCTTGCTGGCTGGGGAGCCCTCCAGCTCTAAGTACACTAAAAAGGGTGACCAAATTTTGAAATACCTATCCTCTTTTTGGTGCATCTCGTATGTACATACATGGTGTGAAAGCTTGTCCAGTACAGGGACAGTCCATATTTTACTATACCACAATTACATAGGAGGGGAAGTCCGACGTTTCCAGTCATGTGCTATACAGAGTCTTGCTGCAAACATTTTTTTTTTTTTTAAAGGAAAGAGTCCGATGGCTTATTAAAAGCAGTTTGTTTTTCAGACGTAGCCTTTCAAGCTATCAGTGATAAAAGAAATCCTGTCATGGACAGCAGGCTAATTTAAGCTGTGTGTCTCACTTGATAAAGAAATCACTGTGTGCATAAGGCTGTGGAATTTCATATTGAATTTATTCATATTTAATTTTTAATACATATTTCCAGTTCAGTCATGCCCAGGATTTAGAAATACAGTAATGACTGCCAAAATTAGGTCTTTGCCTTTTTCATGAAAGCAATTCTAAATGTGCATATTTCTGCCCTGGAATATTATGGAGTTCTGTTTGGACTGCAAAGGGGAAAATGAGTTAATTTTGAGCAGTGACTTCTCTACTGGTTAATATCATGTTGGCCAAGATATTGCCTTCTAATTATATGCAGTGAGTTCTTCTAGCTTTTCAAGAAGTTATGGTAATCATCCTTTAGAACAGATAAGTACAGTTTTAGTTATCTCTGTCAAAGTTCTGGGCAACTGCACCTGTATTCCCCCTCCGTATTAAGCTTCTGACTCCCTAGCCCTCACCTCTCCTGAGCAAAGACATGTGTCTCTCTCCTGGCCAGGGTTTTTCTAGGCTGCACAGATCCCTGCCTATACTGAATTCCTCTGCAAGTCAGACTGCCTATGCAGGCCTGCTTTGCCTTCTCTTCAGAGGCTCTAAACAGCACAATTGCTCAGAGTTAAGTTACCATACCGCTCTTTCTAAGCAAGCGTTTTTATTTGTAAGGTACAGGCGTTACAGAAAAAACATATTAAAACAATAAAGAACCTACCTGCATGCTAATAAGCTTACCATAGATCACCTCCCTCCCCCAATCTCCACAAGGTTCTGATTGGTGTCAGTCCTTCCAACTCTTCCCTAAGGATTGGGGCTCTCCTTTGGACAGAAAGTCCTGTCTCTTTGTGGATCAAAAGCAGGCCCTGAGTCAGTTTAAATTCAGGCTGTTTGTCCAAGGTCCATTTTTGTGTCTTTTGGCCTCTGGAGAATCCAGGCTGAACTAGGATAAATGAGCCTCTTCAGGAGGTGGTGCCTCTCTGGATGGCAAGGAGATGCTTCAAACTTCACCCATAGCCACATTCCTTTCTCTGTCCACCTTCTCAGTGCTCCAGACCTAGCCTAACCTCAGCTCCCTGGGGAGGAGGAGGAGTATTGTTTCCCACACACACTGAGGCAAGGTGAGCAGAATTCCCTTTCCCACCGGCTCAGGATTCTTTACTTTTTCACAGACCCATCAGGCAGTCAGAGACTGTGGGAAGAAGTTCCCTTTCCTTCCTGGCTGTAGTTCTCACTCCTCCCTTCTCAGGTATTTGCATACCTGGGGAACGTATCTCAATCCCCCTTGGAAACTAGTGAGGAGGATCCACCACCTTTCTCCCTCTCCGCTTCCCCTATTTGCATTTTGGCTAACAGAGTCTCTTCCCACTATGGAGCTAACTGAGTGGGTCTGGTTCACTTCTTCTGCATCAAAGCCATAATATCATTTCCTAAAAAAAAAGAATATGAACTATGTGACAATTCACCTAAAATCAGTACCCCTGATCCTTCCTGGGTCTGTATAGATATCTGGGCTGTAGGTAGAGTGAAGGCTTTGACATCAGGAACTTCAATCCATTTTCACATCTTGGTAGCAGTGGTTGGGACTTCATGACATGGGGCTTAACTAGAGGTCTTAGCAGTCCCAATAGCTTCATCCAGTGAATGTTTCCCTGTTGACTATCACCTTCTGCTCCCACTGGCAATCCAATGTATCTGCACTCAGGAGGGTGCAGCATGCCGTGTGGGCAGTGGTTCAGAAGTGTGAATGGCTCAGCATGATCATTTATATGCTATCGGAGGACTAGCGGTGTGACTTCCTCCCTCTGGAGAATCAGTCACCCAGTTAACTCTGTGAGGTTGGGATGCAGCTGGCCTTTCCAGCACTGCACTGGGCTTCAGTGGATAAAGTGGGCAATCCCAGGAAAAGTGACCCCCCTGGCAACTTGCAGAACATGGCCAAAATCTTTTGCTGTATGTTTTAGGTGTCAGTTTACACTTTTACAACAAAGCTTGTTTACACAGCTCATCATCTGTCCACCACTGTTAAGGGTGAAAATCCTTATCCAAGCCTTTTGTCCCTGACAGTAGTGGAGCCAGACACAGGTGCCGACTTTCCAAAGTTTCAGGGGGTGCTCGACACCCGGCTCTGCCCCAGGCCCCGCCCTCACTCCACCTGTTTTCCCAAGGCCCTGCCCCACCTCTTCCCACCCCTGCTCCACCTCTGCCCCGCCTCTTCCTGCCCAGTTCGTCTCCCTCCTCTGAGCGTGCCGCATCCTCACTCCTCCCCCCGCCCGAGCCTCCTGCATGCCATGAAACAGCTGGCAGGCAGGAGGCGCTGGGGGGGCACTGATAGGGGGCTGCTGGTGGGTATTCCTCACCCACCATTTTTTCGCTGTGGGTGCTCCAGCTCTAAAGCACTTCTGGAGCCACATTCCATTCCACATCCTCTTTCCCCACCTTATTCAATTCACACCCCATTTCAAAAGCATTTAAAACACATCCATGTCATTCCTCTCCCTAATGTGAGGAAGTAATTTAGAATCTGTGCCACCCATCCCCACAGCACTGGCTCCACCTACCAGACTATCATTTGACTGGTTCGGTTTCTCCAACTCAAGCTGATATTGTTGAAGCTGGTCCTGCTGATGCAGTTTCTTCATCTCGAGCTGATATTAATGTTCCTGCTCCTCTTCTCTCTCATGCTGGCGCTCTTCCTCCCAGTCCACAAACTACTGGATTTGCAGACACACTTGCTGTTTCTCCTGCTCTAACTGTTGATCTCACTGGGTTCATGCTGATGTTTCACCAGTCCTTCTGCCCTCCCTGCAACTCCTTGGTAGCTGGGGAAATTGCAACTTGTTTGCTTTTGACTGAGTGCACAAGTCATCAGCTCATTTCTGTTTCCACCACTTTTCAGGTCAAAAGTCAGTTTCCTTCCTCTGGAGCTCCTACAACATTGTCACTGAGCTAACAGTCTATACAACCTATTCCATTTTTAAAATAAGCAATGTTTCTTTGGTACTGGATAGAAAATTGAGAAAAAAAGTCATAAAATGAAAATCCATCAATACTGTGGGATTTGTCTAACCACAAACAAAAGCACTACTAGTTAGGTTCAAAGGCTGCCTGGCAAAGTAGAGCATATTAATGACAGTGGGTGAAATTCTGGCTCCTTTGAAGACAATGGCAAAACTCCCCTGGATTTCAGTGGGGCCAGCACTTACCTTTTCAGCAATATGGAGTTTGTTTGTTTTTCTCCTCTCAGAAAGCTTGTTTAGAGCCTGATCTTACACCATTAAAATCAATAGAAGCTTTGCAATTAACTTAAATGGGCACTGCATCAAGACCTGAGGCTGTCAGTGAATTCCAGCATCTTCCAGTGTGCCATGTCTCAGCAGAGCAAAGCATCTTTCCTCCTCCTCCTCCTTCTTCTTCTTCTTCTTCTCCTCTCCTATTGTCTTTAAATCCTGAATTGACATGACCATCTTTTCTTTAATTTTAGTATATCTACAATAAAACATTTTCTTTCTGTCATATAATATAAGTTCAATCCTGTATATGCTTATTTGCAAAAGTAGTCATTACTCAGGTGATCATTTATTTGTATAAGGGGTTTTATAGGCATTTGTTACTGTGTTGTGTTTAGCTTCTTGTTCCCTATCCTTTTCAGTTCTTTCGGAATACTGAATTGCGTTAATAAACCTGCCCCCCTCAAAAGAGTTTAATCAAAGGAAAGCAGCTGGCTGGTGCCTCACACAACATTTCATTAGCTGCTATTGATTGATTCTGATGCCCCTTGGAAAGACTACTTCACTCCAGTGCAATTAGAAGTAACCCCTGTGTCCAGGATAATTGTCATATACAATAACATACAGAACACAATATTAAATTACCCAAGAGTTATATACAGAGCAATTCATATGTGATGAAAGAGGTTCCCAAAGGTGTCTGCTATAAAGTTTCACTAAAAATAAGGAGTCCTCGAGTTATATATGTTGATGTAGGCGAAGAGGGAAAAATAAATCATGCAGGAGATCAAAGTTTGCAAAAATCTTTGAAATCTCTCTCTTTGGCAGCCAACTGTAGTCAAGTTGTAGAAGCAATTGCCTGAGGGAGGAAGCATGTCACACAGTTCTCAGGCCACCTTCATTGGTGCTACCAGAGGCTTTGTGTGTTTTTATTCTGTCCAGCCCAGCGTTTAAAGAGATGTGCTTTCCAAGCAAGCTAAAAAGTGGATGTCTATGGCAGAGAAAGTGGAAAAACTGTGGTTTTTCAGTGAAACAGAAAGATAACCTTATCTTTAAAATGCTAAGGAATACTGATCAAAAAACTCCACCATGCTCTAGAGCTCTCTATTGTCTTAGAGTTCCCTATGGCACCTTTATGCTGAGTCTCCACTGACTTCTTAGGATAAGAAGAGTGTGTGAGTTAATCACTTGTTGGTTTCCTTCCCTTTGATTAAATACTTTTGAGGGATGTAGGGAAAACCATTCGTATTATGTATATGTTTATGAAATATAGATGGACTTCCTGTTATCTTGAGTGGGAGCAAATGAGGCCAATGCAGAACATTCTTTTGACAATCCTATCCTTTTTCTCTCTTTAGGTCAGCATGGCAACATGTTTCTTTTAACAGTGCTGTAACTATTCCCGTTAATTAATATGGTCTCAGAAATGTGTGACTGATATCTTCCAGCGAATAATATGAAGTTTTACCCTATCGTCTTTACACAAGAGATAAATATGGAGGATGGGGGACAGAGGGTGAGGGATATAGATACGAGACTGTAAAACCACACAGTCATGTTAAGTTCACAGTTGATTTAGCTTGGTTTTCTAATAAATCTGAATTCTGATAATGCAGTCGATTCAGACTTTATATTTAAAAACCCACACATGTCATGCCATTGTATTGCCAGTTTCGGATTTTAGTACATATATTTAAATGTAATCAAATGGCTATTAATTAGCACTGTTTGAGTTTCTTCAACTATTTATAACTTTTTTTCTTTCTTTCTTCTTTTTTGGGCCCAGAATCTGAGGAAGAGGAGCCAACTTCAGCAGGTAAGAAAATCTTATGATTTAATCATATTAACCATTATAGATAGTTCTAGGTTTAATTTTAGCCAAGGTGCTCGCCAAAGTATGACACCATGGTAAATGCCTTTGAATTTAGGGCTATTTAATTACAGCATCAATGCCTTTCCCTCCTATTTGGTCCCTCCTTTTGAGAGTTCTTTGGTTTATATTAGAAACATTGAGTATGCCTAGACTTATTTCAGAAGAACTGATTGACAAATAATTAAGATATTTGACAATACACTTGCGGAGTCTAGTTTGGAAACTCCCTGAATGTTGTTCCAGGATACTTACCCTTATGACTAAGCTTAACGACCTCAAATTAATCAGGAATCCACTAATTTGAGATTTAAAAAACTTTAATACAACAAGCTTAGTAATAGTTCTAGCATATGTGAAGGAACATCAGCAGCATGTTCAGAAGAAACAAAGGGCCTAGGGTAGCAGAAAATAAATTGTACGGATGAATGAGAGATAGAGAGGGAGGATGTGTACAGGGGTTAGAGCAGTAGTATAAGGCCTGGTCTACATTACAGACAAAGCTACATCAGCTAGGAGTGTCAAAAAGTCACACCCCTTAGCTGAAGTAGCTATACTGGCAAAACTTTCTAGTGTAGATGTAAATATAATGACAGAAGAGTGCCTTGGTAGGCATAGCTAATGTCGTTTGGACAGATACCAGCTATGCCAACAGAACATCTCCTTCTCTGTGCATATGCTATATCTCCACTAGGGGGCTTTGTTGATGTAGCTATGTCAGACGAGGCTCTGTAAGTACAAATATGGCCCAGGATTTGGGACACCTGGTCTAAGTCCTTGCTCTGCCACTGACTTCCTGTCTGACCTTGGACAAGTCGCTTAGCCCCTCCGAGATGCAGTTCACCATCTGTAAGATGGGGGAAATACCCAACTTCACAGGAAAATACATTAAAGATTGTGAGGTGCTCAAATAGTATGCTACTGAGGGAAATATAAATAATTAAGAAGGGAATAAATGTAAGAAGGGTAAAAGGTAGGCAGAGAGGGAGAATAAGCAAGAAAGTAAGTGGGAAACATGGAGACCTGGGAGATGGGTCGGAAATGAGAGGGTGTATGGGCTATACTGGCAGAGAGAAAGGAGGGTCAGGACAAAACTGGTAGGAAAGATCAAAACAGTATCTTAGATGCCGATATACAAATGCGAGAAGTATGGGTAATAAGCAGGAAGAACTGGAAGTGCTAATAAATAAATACAACTATGACATTGTTGGCATCACTGAAACTTGGTGGGATAATACACATGATTGGAATGTTGGTGTGGATGGGTACAGCTTGCTCAGGAAGGATAGACAGGGGAAAAAGGGAGGAGGTGTTGCCTTATATATTAAAAATGTACACACTTGGACTGAGGTAGAGATGGACATAGGAGATGGAAGTGTTGAGAGTCTCTGGGTTAGGCTAAAAGGGGTAAAAAACAAGGGTGATGTCATGCTAGGAGTCTACTACAGGCCACCTAACCAGGTGGAAGAGGTGGATGAGGCTTTTTTTAAACAACTAACAAAATCATCCAAAGCCCAAGATCTGGTGGTGATGGGGGACTTCAACTATCCGGATATATGTTGGGAAAATAACACAGCGGGGCACAGACTATCCAACAAATTGTTGGACTGCATTGCAGACAACTTTTTATTTCAGAAGGTTGAAAAAGCTACTAGGGGGGAAGCTGTTCTAGACTTGATTTTAACAAATAGGGAGGAACTCGTTGAGAATTTGAAAGTAGAAGGCAGCTTGGGTGAAAGTGATCATGAAATCATAGAGTTTGCAATTCTAAGGAAGGGTAGAAGGGAGAACAGCAAAATAGAGACAATGGATTTCAGGAAGGCAGATTTTGGTAAGCTCAGAGAGCTGATAGGTAAGGTCCCATGGGAATCAAGACAGAGGGGAAAAACAACTGAGGAGAGTTGGCAGTTTTTCAAAGGGACACTATTAAGGGCCCAAAAGCAAGCTATTCCGCTGGTTAGGAAAGATAGAAAATGTGGCAAAAGACCACCTTGGCTTAACCATGAGATCTTGCATGATCTAAAAAATAAAAAGGAGTCATATAAAAAATGGAAACTAGGACAGATTACAAAGGATGAATATAGGCAAACAACACAGGAATGCAGGGGCAAGATTAGAAAGGCAAAGGCACAAAATGAGCTCAAACTAGCTACAGGAATAAAGGAAAACAAGAAGACTTTTTATCAATACATTAGAAGCAAGAGGAAGATCAAAGACAGGGTAGGCCCACTGCTTAATGAAGAGGGAGAAACAGTAACAGGAAACTTGGAAATGGCAGAGATGCTTAATGACTTCTTTGTTTCGGTCGTCACCGAGAAGTCTGAAGGAATGCCTAACATAGTGAATGCTAATGGGAAGGGGGTAGGTTTAGCAGATAAAATAAAAAAAGAACAAGTTAAAAACCACTTAGAAAAGTTAGATGCCTGCAAGTCACCAGGGCCTGATGAAATGCATCCTAGAATACTCAAGGAGCTAATAGAGGAGGTATCTGAGCCTCTAGCTATTATCTTTGGAAAATCATGGGAGACGAGAGAGATTCCAGAAGACTGGAAAAGGGCAAATATAGTGCCCATCTATAAAAAGGGAAATAAAAACAACCCAGGAAACTACAGACCAGTTAGTTTAACTTTTGTGCCAGGGAAGATAATGGAGCAAGTAATTAAGGAAACCATCTGCAAACACTTGGAAGGTGGTAAGGTGATAGGGAACAGCCAGCATGGATTTGTAAAGAACAAATCATGTCAAACCAATCTGATAGCTTTCTTTGATAGGATAACGAGTCTTGTGGATAAGGGAGAACCTGTGGATGTGGTATACCTAGACTTTAGTAAGGTATTTGATACGGTCTCGCATGATATTCTTATTGATAAACTAGGCAAATACAATTTAGATGGGGCTACGATAAGGTGGGTGCATAACTGGCTGGATAACCGTACTCAGTTGTTATTAATGGTTCCCAATCCTGCTGGAAAGGCATAAAGAGTGGGGTTCCGCAGGGGTCTGTTTTGGGACTGGCTCTGTTCAATATCTTCATTAACGACTTAGATATTGGCATAGAAAGTACGCTTATTAAGTTTGCGGATGATACCAAACTGGGAGGGATTGCAACTGCTTTGGAGGACAGGGTCATAATTCAAAATGATCTAGACAAATTGGAGAAATGGTCTGAGTTAAACAGGATGAAGTTTAACAAAGACAAATGCAAAGTGCTCCACTTAGGAAGAAAAAATCAGTTTCACACATACAGAATGGGAAGAGACTGTCTAGGAAGGAGTACGGCAGAAAGGGATCTAGGGGTTATAGTGGACCACAAGCTAAATATGAGTCAACAGTGTGATGCTGTTGCAAAAAAAGCAAACGTGATTCTGGGATGTATTAACAGGTGTGTTGTGAGCAAGACACGAGAAGTCATTCTTCCGCTCTACTCTGCTCTGGTTAGGCCTCAGCTGGAGTATTGTGTCCAGTTTTGGGCACCGCATTTCAAGAAAGATGTGGAGAAATTGGAAAGGGTCCAGAGAAGAGCAACAAGAATGATTAAAGGTCTTGAGAACATGACCTATGAAGGAAGGCTGAAAGAATTGGGTTTGTTTAGTTTGGAAAAGAGAAGACTGAGAGGGGACATGATAGCAGTTTTCAGGTATCTAAAAGGGTGTCATAAGGAGGAGGGAGAAAACTTGTTCACCTTAGCCTCTAAGGATAGAACAAGAAGCAATGGGCTTAAACTGCAGCAAGGGAGGTCTAGGTTGGACATTAGGAAAAAGTTCCTAACTGTCAGGGTGGTTAAACACTGGAATAAATTGCCTAGGGAGGTTGTGGAATCTCCATCTCTGGAGCTATTTAAGAGTAGGTTAGATAAATGTCTATCAGGGATGGTCTAGACAGTATTTGGTCCTGCCATGCGGGCAGGGGACTGGACTCGATGACCTCTCGAGGTCCCTTCCAGTCCTAGAATCTATGAATCTATGAAAGACTGTAAAAGTGGGAAGAAGGAAAGGAGGCAGATGAAGTTGCTTAATAAAAGGAGATAGTGTCAGATTAAACAAACTGTGCAAGAGCAAAAGTATGAAGAAGATTAGAAAGAAGACAAGGAGTCAAGGGGAAAAGAAGAGTTTGGATAAGAGAACCTTAAAATGCTTAAACATGTTTAAAGATATTTTTAAAATCATTTTTAAAAGTTCCAGCCTTCTGAGAATCCATTGTAGCAGGACTTTCCAGCATTAAAATTTTGTTTAATATATCTTAATAAGCAGCTATTACATATTTTCAAATAAAATAAATGTAAAAAGCAGACATAGCTATTATAGTCAAAAGCTATTAAAACCATGGTTGTATAACCTACACACCTTCTGGGTGTGGTGTTCTGTCCCATCTAGTGGCATCAAGACCCCTTAGAGAGAGTTAAATGAGTCTGCTCTACAGCTTTAGCTAACAGCCGGTTGGCTTTTAGCCCATGCTGTAGAGGCCCATGCTGTAGAGCAGGGGTCGGCAACCTTTCAGAAGTGGTGTGCCGAATCTTCATTTATTCACTCTAATTTAAGGTTTCGCGTGCCAGTAATACATCTTAACGTTTTTAGAAGGTCTCTTTCTATAAGTCTATAATATATAACTAAACTATTATTGTATGTAAAGTAAATAAGGTTTCTAAAATGTTCAAGAACCTTCATTTAAAATTAAATTAAAATGCAGAGCCCCCCAGACCGGTGGCCAGAACCCGGGTAGTGTGAGTGCCACTGAAAATCAGCTCGTGTGCCGCCTTTGGCACGCGTGCCATAAGTTGCCTACCCCTGCTGTAGAGGCTCATGCACTAAGCTCCAGAGGTCCCAGGTTTGATCCCACCCGTCAATGACTGGGGTCTGTTGGAGTTACAGTTGTTCCAATTTTTGCATTAGAAATGGAAGCAGTCATATTTAACCTTCTGCAACTGTATTAGCCATGCTTTCCCCCGCCCCCACTAGTATGCTGAGAGTTTGTGGGCATAAACATACACATATTTACACAATCTAGAGCTAGCTTGTGCCAGCTTGTGCACAATACAGAGCATGCAGACACTCCCACAAGTAGTCACATTGCAAAAAATCCTACCAGGCATATGAATCAAAAGGGAAAAAAAACCACAATGCTCTCAACTCACTTGCTAAGAAGGCCAGATAGAGAGCATCTTGGAGTGCTGCTAGACCTGCTAAATGGGATTTCACGGGTCTCAGAGCACCCTGAAAAATTCTGTACTTGACTCCCCAGGAGCACCTTGCTTTTTAAATAGCACCACAGAAGAGTGTAATTTCAGAGAGGTTTTTTGTTTTTATTTTGCACTCCAGTGTAACACTGTGCCCTTCATTGGTATTTTGGAATATTTCTTCCAAATAAAACATGTGTTTGATGGAGCTGAGCTCATAATTTGCAATGAAGTGTGTGTGTGTGTGTGTGTGTGTGTGTGTGTGTCTGAGAGAGAGAGAAATTTAGCGGCTTTTCTGCTGGTGGAATATCCCTAAGCAATTCACAAGTTCCTTGAATTATGGTAATTCATTATTGATGAATATTTTTGCAAAGTTCCATGAATATGTTTCACTTGATTAAATGGTCACAAGTATTTGACATATTTCAAACTGAAACTATGTTGCTTAGTTGTGATCAAATAAGCAGCACAGTGTTTTGTGTATTTTGGGAGTGCCTAGGAATCTCAGGGCATGGGGAAATTTACCAGCATTACTTTACTGGTATAATTATATTGTTACAGTCACACTGGTATAACCCTCCACATAGATACTTACGCTGAATAACAGTGGCCTCTTTGTGGGACATAAGCTAAACTGAAAAAAGCCACCGTTATTCCAAGTAAGTGTATCCACGTGAGGTGTTATTCTGGTACAATTGTGATATAATTATACTGGTATAGTAATGCCAGTAAATTTCCCCAAGTAGACAGCTATGGACCAGGACTCCTTGTGCTAGATGCTTCACAGACACAAAACGTTATATTGTTTCTGTTCCATGGTCTGGATAAGTGCACAAATGTTTCTGGTACAAATACTTCCAACAGGTGAATTCACAATATGGGTTGAAATTCACTTATTGAAAACATTTGTGCCAGTAAAACTCAGCTACTCCAAGTGTTCACAAAAAGTATATACACAAGGAGAACAAATCAGACTCAAGCAAATGCATTTTAAAATTTGAATTAATATAATGGAAGCAGTTTGCATTACCCACTCTGGTTGTATTGCTAGATATGTCAGCTTCAGGTCCTGATCCAGCAAAGCTCTCTCTGACTCTCTCTGACTCAGAAGGGACCGCCAGAACGTCCAATCTGACCTCCTGTATATCACAGGCTACCAACACCAGCCAACACTGTGACACTAAACCCAACGAGCAAAATTAGACCAAAGTATTACAGTCCAGATGAGACAAAACTATTATGTGCCACAGTTTATGCTGCAAAGGAAGGGGGAAAAGCCTCAAGGTCACATAAGGCAACACTAAACTTCAAGTCTGTAATTGGTCCCACTGACTCTATAAGCATGGACTTAATTGGGGCCTTAAACAGAAAGCAGTGAATCTGTGGTCCAGAAGCTCAGTGTAAGTTGTGACAAAAAAATACTCCATCTTGTTCCTAGGGAAGTCAAAATCAAAACTCTCATAAACATCAATGGGTGTAAGATTAGGCCCAGTCTTCTAACCTTCTTGATGTAGTCCTATTATGTGAAAATAAACTTAAAATTAAAAGAAAAAAGCCTCTTGTATATGTGTTGCTTGTTCAAAGAAATTACTCCAGGGTTTCTCCTATTATGCACAGAATGCAACTATTCTTTAATCCATTTCAGGGTATAAATTAACATTTAGATAAACAATTTGAGATCTTTGGAAGCTTTTTAATTTATAGTTTCTGTTCATTTTGCTTTAAGGTATGACCAGATGGTATTGTTCTGAAAGTAATAGATGGCAACATTCTTATGGAAGTGTTTTTAATACAATTATTTTCCCAGCTTTTATTGGCATTTAGAACTCTGTTCTGCATAAATCAAATAATCCTTCCCTATAATACTGACTCAAACATTTTTTTTGTTGATGAAAGATGCATGTTTATAGATTTATATTAGGGGCCTGATCCTAAGCCTACTGCAGTCAATGGGAGTCTTTCCATTGACTTCAATAGGAATTGGATCAGACCCTAAAAGAAGGAAGCTTTGTAAAGAGAGAACCTTAAACTTCTTTCAGCTACTGGAATTTTTTTCTGAAGCTCAAGTGTTTTCTTTCTCTTCAAAGAATGCTTGTACTTTATATCTTTCATCTAGTTTGTGGTACTTATTTTGGAGGAGTATAATTAACCTTATGATGCCAGGGGAGTAGAGTTAACATGGAAGTGATTTTGGAAGAATGTAAGGACATTTTCATAATTTGCAAGGCTCAGGGGTAATAATTTATCATTCACAATCATAAGTATCTTATGATTGTACTCTGAATACTTTTCTTCAGGTATGACATTGGAATTTTGTAGAACAAGGACTATGCTATCAATCACAAAAGGTGAAAAGATACATTCTATAGTTGGAAAAAAAGGACAACTGATAAACAACAATTCTAATACAAATAGCCATCCATACTTTTCCCCAAATGATACCATTCTTGAAGCAGTAATATTGTGTAGATCAAGGATATGTATCAGAATCTTGTTGATATTTTATTGGGCTTATGAGTATTGTCATGATTAAATATTTCTAATGCCATAGTGATGGTCATTAGTGTGACAGGTTGGACCCCCCCTTCTGAGTTGCCACCTGATGTACTGGGATTTCACTGAGCCTGCCTGCTCCACTAGCCTGGGCTCCCTCTCCCTGTTTTGCTGAATTAGGCTCTCCGGCTTCTCGCAGCACACGCACACAGGTAGGAACACACTAGCTGTAGAATCACACATAGTCTGCAAACAGCTCTGAGGAGGCTCAGCAAGGAAATCGCCCAGCACTCAAGTGCAGCTCCCCTCTGGAAACTACACCCAAAATAATATTGTCTTGCACTATAAAGAAATCTATTCAAAATTAAAAGAACGAGGAGTACTTGTCTTTTTGCTGATACAGACTAACACGGCTACCACTCTTAAACCTATACAAAGTAAGCTCATAAATTCGCCCCCTTCCTCCCTCTCTGTGGAGGAAGATATGCACAATTTCCACCATCCCCCCATTAGAAATTGCACAAACTGGGTTTAATAATAACCAAACAAGTTTATTAACTATAAAAGACAGATTTTAAGTGATTATAAGGGATAGCCAACAGAACAATGCTGATTACTAAGCAAATAAAACAAAACACGCATACTAAGCTTAAGATCTTAAAGAGACTTGTTTCAGGAAGTAATTTCTCACCCTAAATATTGTTTTAGGCAAGTTGCAGAGTTTCTGTAGCTTAGAGTTCCAGGTGTTTCTCTTTACAGACTAGACTCCTCTGTCTCCATCTGGACATAGCCCTTGCCTTCCCACAGCTCAGTTCCTTTGTCTCTTCAGGTACTTTCAGCAGACTTTCTTCTTGGGCAGGAAGGCAATGGAAAAGAGACCTGTTTTCCTTACTCCCCAATCTTAAATAGATTTTACATAAGGCAGGAAGCCTTTGTTTCCAGTGGAAAAGTACCAGCAGTGTCCAAGGTGGCACTTTTTATCAGGTGACATTATCACCTGACCTTGCAATGTCAAAGCAACCATGAAACCAGAATTATTTGTGGGGGATCCACATCTTCGAAGACTCATTGTCTCTTTCCTAATGGTCCATTAAAGCTGATGGCCTGTTGTCTAGTGGGTGTCTCTCAAATACGTAATTGTTACATAATCAATATTCCTGACTTCAGATACAGAAATGATACATGCATACAAATTGGATAATCACATTCAGTAAATTATAACCTCTCTGATACCTTACAAGAATCTGTTATGCCATATCCATATCATAAGCATATTTCCATAAAGAATATGGGGTGTAACGTCACAATTAGGGATATATATATATATATTTTTTGCATTTTATCAGCAGGATAAAATGATAATCCTGGATTCTACATTTCATGATGGAGTTTGGCTTTCAGCATTCAAGGCACACTGGCCTTTTCTATGTAGCCCCATCAGAAGTGTAAAGTCAGTGAATTTTACCCTGGCCAGTGGCCATTATTACAGCCTATGTAAAAGGATTAGTATCTTTATAATCCTCAAATAATAGATGTCTTGTCTGTTCTTAAATTAGTCTGTATCTAGAGAAATGACATTTCAGAATTGTTTTGGTTATGTAGGCAATGAACTAAATTGGCTCCTTTCAGATGAGAAGGAGCTTACACTTTTCTGTAAGACACAGCTTCCGGTCTCAACATTTTTTTGAAAATATATGATTGGTTTGTAAGGATAACTTTCAAGCTAAATCCTTTTTGGTTTTAACAGCATTTTTGTGCCCTTTCTCTGTAGAAGTGCTTTAAAGTTCTGGAACAGCTTCTATCACATTCTGGCATAGTACCTTGGTGCTTAGTTTTATCTCAGATATCTGTGAATACTTTCTTTTGAACCACTTCAGTGAATTGCAAACACAGTTACTGATTTCTTCTGCATTTCTGACTGGTATTTTTTTCTCCCCCAATTACGGAAAGACGGCTAGAAAAATCTTCTCTGAGGAGCTTTCTAACAGATACCACCCTTACTAGTGTACAACCATGAGTGTGAGTCTCTCCTAGTGGCCTCTTTAACTTGGAGGCCTCTGCACTGTGATAATTTATATCCGAGAACAGTTTGTCTATATCAGCTGCTGCTGGATGACCTGCTATATGAAGCTTTGTATCTCAAAATGTTCATCCTAGATTAATGTTTCCTCTCCTCCCCCTAAGGCTTAACATCTTATTTTGCTGAATATGGAACTGTTTCTGACAATATCAAAGAGTAATTTCTTCAAAGCAAGATGAGAGATGGCACAGATAAACATGCTTCACTTTATTCACCTGTTTTTACTCCTTTACTTAGAATGAAGAAATAAACACATTCCCTTTTTCTCTTCAAAATCATTACTCTGAACCAAGAACAGTCATTGTTATTGTTGTCATTGAACAATCTACTCCTTTTTTAAAGCCAAGGGCAATAGGCAATTGGTACTTAATGTGCAAATACATTTGGCACCTCAGATGAGTGAAAGAAGCTTTAAGGTTTAGACTTGATGTTGTTTTTAACAGAGTAGAGATGCAGAATAGAAAATAATAATACTTTGCACTGGATATAATGCATTTAATCTTCAAAATGATTAATAAACAAATAATAGAATCATAGAATATCAGGGTTGGAAGGGACCTCAGGAGGTCATCTAGTCCACCCCCCTGCTCAAAGCAGGACCAATTCCCAACTAAATCATCCCAGCCAGGACTTTGTCAAGCCTGACCTTAAAAACCTCTAAGGAAAGGAGATTTCACCATCTCCCCAGGTAACCCATTCCAGTGCTTCACCACCCTCCTAGTGAAAAAGTTTTTCTAATATCCAACCTAAACCTCCCCCACTGCAACTTGAGACCATTACTCCTTGTTCTATAATCTGCTACCACTGAGAACAGTCTAGATCCATCCTCTTTGGAACCTCCTTTCAGGTAGTTGAAATAAGCTATCAAATCCCCCTTCATTCTTCTCTTCTGCAGACTAAATAATCACAGTTCCCTCACCCTCTCATAAGTCATGTGCTCCGGCCCCCTAATCATTTTTGTTGCCCTCCACTGGACTCTTTCCAAATTTTCCACATCCTTCTTGTAGTGTGGGGCCCAAAACTAGACACAGTACTCCAGATGAGGCCTAACCAATGCCGAATAGAGGGGAATGATCACGTCTCTCGATCTGCTGGCAATGCTCCTACTAACACAGCCCAAAATGCTGTTAGCCTTCTTGGTAACAAGGGCACACCGTTGACTCGTATCCAGCATCTCATCCACTATAACCCCTATGTCCTTTTCTGCAGAATTGATGCCTAGCCACTCGGTCCCTAGTCTGTAGCAGTGCATGGGATTCTTCCGTCCTAAGTGCAGGACTCTGCCCTTGTCCTTGTTGAACCTCATCAGATTTCTTTTGGCCCAATCCTCTAATCTGTCTAGGTTCCTCTGTATCATATCCCTACCCTTCAGCATATCTATCACTCCTCCCAGTTGAGTGTCACCTGCAAACTTGCTGAGGGTGCAATCCACGCCATCCTCCAGATCATTAATAAAGATATTGAACAAAACTGGCCACAGGACCGACCCTTGGGGCACTCTGCTTGATCCTGGCTGCCAACTAGACATGGAGCCATTGTTCACTACCTGTTGATCCCGATGATCTAGCCAGCTTTCTATCCATCTTATAGTCCATTAATCCAGTCCATATTTTTTTAACTTGCTGGCAAAAATACTGTGGGAGACCATATCAAAAGCTTTGCTAAAGTCAAGGAATAACACATCCACTGCTTTCCCCTCATCCACAGAGCCTGTTATCTCATCATAGAAGGCAATTAGGTTAGTCAGGCATGACTTGCCCTTGGTGAATCCATGCTGACTTTTCCTGATCACTTTCCTCTCCTCCTAAGTGCTTCAAAATGGATTCCTTGAGGACCTGCTCCATGATTTTTCCAGGGACTGAGTTGAGGCTGACTGGCCTATAGTTTCCCGGATTCTCCTTCTTCCCTTTTTTAAAGGTGGGCACTACATTAGCCTTTTTCCAGTCATCCGGGACCTCCCCCGATCACCATGAGTTTTCAAAGATAATGGCCAATGGCTCTGCAATCACATCCGCCAACTCCTTTAGCATCCTCGGATGCAGTGCATCCATGTGCTCGTCCAGCTTTTCTAAATAGTCCTGAACCACTTGTTTCTCCACAGAGGGCTGGTCACCTCCTCCCCATACTGTGCTGCCCAGTGCAGTAGTCTGGGAGCTGACCTTGTTCGTGAAGACAGAGGCAAAAAAACCATTGAGTACATTAGCTTTTTCCACATCCATTCAGTAAGGGGCCCACACTTTCCTTGACATTCTTCTTGTTGCTAACATACCTGTGGAAACCCTTCTTGTTACTCTTAACATCCCTTGCTAGCTGCAACTCCAAGTGTGATTTGGCCTTCCTGATTTCACCCCTGCATACCTGACCAATATTTTTATACTCCTCCCTGGTCATTTATTCAAGCTTCCACTTCTTGTAAGCTTCTTTTTTGTGTTTAAGATCAGCAAGGATTTCACTGCTAAGCCAAGCTGGTCGCCTGCCGTATTTACTATTCTTTCTACTTAATATTACATAATCCTCAACAGCTCTGTAATGTAGGTATTTATGTACGGATGGATACATAACAGAGTTATTTGTATCTGTTAAATGGAATCTGTGGGGAAAGCCTTCATTTTTTGACAACGTTTTGTGGTATTGATTCTTTTTCCTTCCTTATTTCTAATTTTAACTTTTGTAAACTTTAACATCAGTTGACAAGAGCAATCTAAAATGTATAGAAGGTCCTTGTAGAGAAATCCAGCAAGCATGAGAAATGTCTGTGGGGTCTGAAATAAGAAAGGATAACTGACCTAGCACAGAGCTGAATTCAGAAAAAGGAGTAAAAAGGTTAGAACAGAAAAAGAAAAACAGCAAATGGTTCAGAACAAAATAAAAAGGCAGTAACAGAGACAGGATTTATAGTGGGAAACAAAAAATAGCAAAGAACATAGGAGAGGCTAAAGGGCTATACTTCATACAACAGTACCTGACTTGGTGAAAAGTCACATTGCACTCTGGAAATATTTGCAGTATTCAATGTGAGTAAAAGTGGCAGAATCAGCCTCAAGATAGGAAAAAGTTTAACAGGAGATATGAAAATAAAGTTAACAGAGAAATTTTTAAACCCTGCTTCTTCAGAATTCACCACAACATTGTGCTGGATGGGACTCTAGACTTCTCCCAGGTGCATCTTATTAGAATTCAACAACCAAAGTGGGGTGAGATACTGATAAGTTGCTGTTACTGATAGGTCAACCCCGAGCTCAATACTGCTTAATTATTCTTTCCAACAAAATGGCATGTCTGTGGGTCTCATAATAATATTTCTGATAAGCAACTTTTAAAAAAAATATTTATCTGTCTTTTTATTTTCGAATGCACTAGATTACATTAAGTGTCAGGCTTTCTTTCTTTCAGACAGACACACACCCACTGACACTTTAGTTATATCAGTTGAACACTATGGGCTAGATTGGGCCACAAGAACCCATCCCTTAATAAGGCACATTGTTTCTTCCCTGAGCCATAGGGGTCCTCCTGGGGTGGCTCAGCAATGCAAATTATCACCCCCTTGCAGTAAGGGGACAGGAGGGAAGAGATTTGTGGGTCCCCGAGCCACAATTCCTTCCCTGGGATGCCCCTGGAAGGGCACAGCAGCCTACACCTATACTCAATAAAAAACGGTTACTCACCTTCTCATAACTGTTGTTCATGTCCATTCCAATCAGATGTGTGTGCGCCACATGCACAGTCGTCAGAAAGTTTTCCCTTAGCAGCTCCCGTCGGGTCAGCTAGGGAACCCCCTGGAGTGGCGCCTTCATGGCGCTCAGTATATAACTCTGCTGACCTGACCCCCTTCAGTTTCTCCTTGCCAGCTACTCCAATAGAGGGGAAGGAAAGTGGGTATTGGAATGGACGTGAACAACACATCCCGAAGAACAACAGTTACGAGAAGGTGAGTAACTGTTTTTTCTTCTTCGAGTGATTGTTCACATCGATTCCAATCAGGTGACTCCCAAGCTCTACCCCAAAGGTGGGATCAGAATTAAGGAATCGCTGACTGGAGCACTGCTCTGCCAAATGCCGCATCATCTCTGGAATACTCGGTGATAGCATAGTGAGTGGTGAACGTATACACCGATGACCAGGTTGCTGCTACGCAGATCTCCTGAATGGTGATCTGGGCCAGGAAAGCCACTGACGAGGCTTGTGCCCTGGTGGAGTGTGCTGTAATAGCTGGGGCTGGGAGCTTAGCCAGCTCGTGGCATGTGCGGATGCAGTCCATGATCCAAGAAGAAATGAGTTGGGAAGAGACCGGGATCCCTTTCATCCAGTCTGCCACCGCAAAGAACAGCTGGTTCGATTTCCTGAAAGGGTTAGTGCACTCGATGTAGAATACTAGTGCATGCCGGACATTCAATGAGTGAAGCCTCTGCTCCTGTGCACTGTTATGAGGCTTAGGATAGAAGACTGGTAGAAAAATGTCTTGACTAATATGAAATTGGGACACCACATTGGGAAGGAAGGCTGGGTGAGGCCTGAGTTGCACCTTGTCTTTGTGGAAGACCATGTAGGGTGGGTTGGAGATTAGCGTTTTCAACTCAGACACCCTCCTAGCCGATGTGATGGCGACCAGGAATGCCACCTTCCACAATAAATACAGAAGGGAGCAAGTTGCCAATGGTTTGAAAGGGGGCCCCATTAGCCTGGATAGGACCAGATTGAGGTCCCATGCAGGCACAGGTCAACGAGTCTGTGGATATAATCTTTCAAGGCATTTGAGGAAACACCCTACCACGAGGTTGGCAAACATGGAACGCCCAAACTCTGCCAGGTGGAAGGCCGAAATAGCAGCAAGGTGTACCCTGATAGATGGCCCTGTTGTTTCAGGTGCAGGAGGTAATCCAGGATGAATGGTATAGGTGCCTGGATTGGAGGTGTGCGATGCTGGGCACACCAGCAAGTGAACCTCTTTCACTTAGCTAGGTGGATGGTTTCCTGCTGGTGAAGAGAACCTGCCTTACAAGTTCTGAGAACAGGAGCTCCAGGGGGGTTAACTATGATGCTTCCACACTGTGAGATGGAGGGACTGGAGGTCTGGGTGGTGAAGGCGACCGTGATCCTAGGTGATGAGATCTGGGTAAAGCGGTAGCAGGATCAGGGTGTCCACAGACAACTCCAGAAGCATGGTGTACCAATGTTGGCGTGGCCATGCTGTGGCCAACAGAATTATTTCTGCCTCGTCTCTGTGGATCTTGAGCAGTACCTTGTGTTAAAGTGGGACTGGTGGAAAGGTATGCATGAGACTGTACCCCCAGGGTAGCATGAACGCATCCGAGATCGAGCCTGGGCTGTGTTTCCGGAAGGAGCAGAACACTGGGCACTTTCTGTTGCTCCATGTGGCAAACAGAACTACCTGGGGAAACCTCTCCACCTTTGGAAGATGGAATGTATGACATCTAGACGGATGGACCACTCGGGGTGGCGGAACAACCTGCTGACGTGATCCACTTGTTCGTTCTGCATTCCCGGGAGATATGATGCCTCCAGGTGAATGGAGTGGGCTATGCACAACTCCTATAGCTGGAGGGCTTCCCAACATATAGGGGAGGAACGGGCTCCTCCCTGTTTGCTAATGTAAATGATGGCAATGGTGGTGTTAGTCATCACTGCCACGCACTGGCCTTGTAGTTGGGACAGGAAGGTCTGGCAGGCTCATTGCACCACTCTGAGCTCCTTGATATTGATATGGAATGAGAACTTGTTCTGAGACTATACGCCTTGCGTTGGGAGATCTCCCAAGTGAGGGCCCCAACACAGAGCTGACGCATCCATTACTAGGGACAGAGAGGGCTGTGGGCTGTTGAAGGGGACTCCCTTGCACACTGACCGAGGGTCGAGCCACCATCGGAGAGACTCAAGTACTTGCTCTGGCACGTGACAACTGAGTCCATTCTCTCGCGACCTGGGCGGTAGACCAATGCGAACCATGCTTGTAGGGGTCTGAGCCTCAGTCTGGCATGTCGGACCACATAAGTGCTAGCTGCCAAGTGGCCGAGGAGACTCTGGCATCTCCCTTGCTGTAGTGGTCGAGTACCGCCTGAGGTTTTGAATAATGTTTCTTATGGCTTGGAACCGGGTCTCTGGCAGGAACGCCCTTGACTGTACCGAATCCAGCCCCACTCCAAAGAATTCTATTCTTTGGATCAGTGATAAGGTTGACTTGTTCACATTGAGGAGGAGTCCCAGTCTCTCAAAAGTGAATCTGACTAATTGGCCTTGAGCCTCTACCTGCCCCCGTATTAACCAGTCGTCGAGGTAGGGGTATATCTGCACCTGCCTTCTGCGGAGGAAGGCTGCTACAACTGACATACACTTGGTGAACACTCGGGGAGCCATTGACAGACCGAATGGGAGGACCGTGAACTAATAATGTTTGTGGTTGACCACAAACGGTAGGAACCATCTGTGCTCAGGCCGAATGGCTATGTGAAAGTATGCAAGTAAAGGATAGGGGATGAGCCCACACCCTAACCCAAACTACTATATACACTAAACTAAACTAACTGAAATCTAGACTAGAAAACTACAGGCTAAAGAAGAAAACTAAGGGAAGCATTTGCAAGGCAAACGAATGCAGTTCCAATGGCTGTCACAGATGGTAAGCAGGAACTGAAGGGGGGGGTCAGGTTGGCAGGGTTATATATTCAGCGCCACGAAGGTGCCACTCCAGGGAGCTCCACAGCCGGCCAGCCGAGTGCAGCTAAGGGAAAACTTTCTGACAACCGTGCATGCGGCGCACGTACACCTGATGGGAATCAATGTGAACAATCACTTGAAGAACAACTATTCTTACACTCTCCATTGGCCAGCATGTTCAGGTGGTGAAACCTTAGTTACACCTATGTACAGATTCCTGCTCAGGTGCTTGTGTGTGTGTGTGTGTGTGTGTGAGAGAGTGAGGAGGGGAATAGATCAGGTGTACATAACCCCCTTACTCCTGCATACCCAAATCCAAGGTCTGGATAGGCCATGTAAGGGGATGAGTTTCCCTGTAGGCACCTGTACAGATGTACATAGGCTGAGGGACAATGGAGCCCTACTCCTGTTATATTTTTCAGGAGTAAACAATGAACATCTCCCCCCTGGGTTATAGTTGCATGAGAAGTATGAGAAAGCGCTTTTGCTTAAATGGAAAACAAATGAACAGATTCCTCAGTTGCTCTCCTCTCCAACCTGTAAACACATGCCTCCTTAGCTGCCACACAGGGTCCATCACAGTCTAAAAGAGAGAGGCTTTTGTGCAAGCTCTTTGTTAAGCTATCCGCAGCCCTTCATTGATTCACTGAGAACTACATTCTAAGCCAAAAGTGAAAACATTTGAGACCTTATTGTGGTTTGTATTTCCATCGGAGTTCAATCATTTCTATGCCGTAGTGTAGTATATATTTGCCTTATTAATATTAAATGTAGTGTGGCTGTGAAATTCAATTTCACAGCCAAGGCAGCTCAGCATGTTGAATAGCATTGCCCCGGTGATCGCTTTTATTGGTTCTAAGAAGTTCAAATTATGACTGCTGTAATGTTTATCACAGAGGAATAACAAAAGAACCATGCACCTTATATTTCAGTAGTGATTTCAGCAAATCTTCCCAGAAAGCACTTGTATTCATAAAAGGTTCAAACTCCTCTCTTGCACATTAGACTTCTCTCAGTCACCAGCATAAATCCAAATGAACTTTAGGGACGAGGTTGGAGGCTAGCCATAGTATTGCAGTGGTAATGAGTTCTTAAGACAGTGATAAGAAATTTCCTGAGCCCCTGCACAGAAGACATAACAATACCATGTAATTGGGTACCATGTCATGATTTTGTGTGTGAAAGATTTCTGAAGTGCCCCGTGATTCTAATACCATATGCAATATTCTGTTACTGTATCTGTTGTGATAGCATTGCCTCATGTCATTTTGGGGGGCAAAATAAATTCTGTGCAATATGCAAAATTATTCTGTATCTCATACATTTTGAATAGTATCTTCTAATGGATAGGAGCTACTTATGCATTCTGATCACACTTTTCCACTCCCCCCTGGGTCTGTAATGGAGCTTTACTCTTTCATTCACCTTGCCTTACACATTTGTAACAAATTTTCCTTTTTAAAAAATAGAACTGCACATTTTCTTCTTCAGTGCCTAGAGCTCTCTTGCTAATTATTTTTCCATATATTCTAAGCAGAACAGAGAAGTAAAATAAAAATGCTCTATAAAGATAATATTGAACACAGCCATTTTGATGAAATAGGGGCTTGTGCAATAAAAATAAAAATGCCAGGTGGTATAGTAGATTTGCATAGTAGCCTATTACCTTTAAAGGCTTCATATCTTGCTTAGGTCAGGAGTGGAAATTAATTGGTATTTCCAGACTATTCCTTAGTGAATACCTTGCAGTTCAGTGAAATTGGCCATTTCTTCTCAGGATTAGGATAGAAAGGGTGCTGGGTATTTGGATTGGGCTGCACTGCCAGTAGCTATCTGGGAAAGATTATATAACAGCACTGCTGCACACTGGGTATGGCTGCAGACTAGTTGCTCAGTTTTATAAGCACAAGAGTCACTCTGAAGTTTAAGTTAAAAAATTATAGGTGGCTCAGGTAAGGCTGCCTATAATTGAGACTGCCCAGTGCTTTCCATTATAAGAAATTGTTTTCAATTGCTTATACCTTTGCTGAATTTTAACCGTTAGGGCTGAACTTTTTCATGCTGGGTGTCTGCCTCAGGCTGAATTTTTTTTTTTGGACGTTTTAGCTGTAAAATGGTTCAGCTGGGGTTAGGGAAAAATGCATTGTTTTGATCGTGTTAAAATTCACACAACCATTTCATTGAGAACCTTTAGCACCTTCATGCTTTGGAATAGGAACTTGAAATTGGGCAGGGAGGTCACCTTATGTCAGGAGTGTGCCTTTTTCTCTGCCCTTGAAAAACCACTTAAATTGGGCCATGTTTATAAGCCTTTGGGGGGGAAAAAGCTCTGTTTGCACATGCTCAGTAGACACTTGTTAGAATTAGGCAGCTACATGCTTCAAAGAGCCCATGTGAACTGTGAATACTCCAGCCCAGGGCTGCAAGGGCTGACAGAACTTCCCTGCCATTGGTTTCCTGGCCCATTTTGAGCCACTGTGGTGCCAAGTACCAGAACTGAGAGTAGGAGGAAATCTATCTTTCCTGTGCTCTCAATGCTCTCCTTGCTGGGCCCAGGCAGCCTAGAGGTAGAAGCTGCTTGACTTAACACACTGAGGATAAGAACCAGACCTTGGAGGGGGATAAAAGGAGTAAACGGGGATAAAGAACATGGAGATGGAAGAAGGAGACTGAGATTAGTAGCTGGCAGGGCATTGAAACTGAGCCTGGGAGCAGTGGCGGGAGACTGGGTCATGGAATCAGCTGTGAGGGGGATGAGGAAAGACTGGGACTAAGGGGGAGGCTGGGACAGAGATCAGATGTGGACCCTGCTGAAAAGAAGAGGTTGGGACTGGCTGGGGAAGAAGACCTGGACTGGAATGGGAAGCCCAAGTATGTGTGTTAGGTGTTTGTAGCCAAAATTAGTTGACATTTTAGGCAGTTTTGGCTTTAATCTTTGTGCCTCAGATTTTCCATCTATAAAACAGGTATACTATGCCTTCATCTTACAGTGATGTTGTAAAGATTCATATAGTAGTAATTGTGAAAAACTCAGATACAATTGTGAGGACACCATAGAAATGCCTACAAGAAAGTTAATGATTTTGTATTCAGTGCATGATTTGGATGGTGTGCAGTTAGTAAGGCCTGAGGCCGCATACTGAATTAGGAGGATAAAAGTCAATACTAAATTACTACCCATTCACAGAACGAGACTGGGGTCCTGTGGGAAAAAATACTATGTAATCATGTAATTAAAGTCTATATTACAAGGTACACGCACAAGAGAGCCAAATAAAGGTTGCACATACAACCTTAATTCTGGCATTTCCTACTTTTGAGTGTATGTCTTTGTAACCTTAAAAATGCTCATTGAACATAGTTTTTTTGAGATGTAATTTATCTAAGGGGCCAATCCTTCGATCCATTTGGATTCAGAATTTTCATTGTACTTACTGGCAGTTCTGCCTGTGAAATTGTGTGAGTATCACCTCCTTGCTCAGTATTCTTGTGTTATACCAGGAAGTTGGTCAGCAGTATGGTAAAACTTAGTTTCCACCAGAAGGGCACATTAATAGAGCTTACATTTTTATTGCAGAATTATATATATATATATATATGCAGGTGATCTTTTTTTTTTAAGGACATCAGAAATTACACAAATTTCTGCATAAAATTCCTCAAAACTCTTATAGTTTGGTGTGCTTTACCCTTCAAATTCTCTTACCAAATTTCCTCCCAAGAGTTTTCCTTACATATTGTTTCCCCTAGTAATTAATTTCTTAAATTTAGTGACCTGAACATTCACAGATTAAGGCACCAGCCCTACAAACTTTCACACAGCAAATGTTCTCAAGATCAGGCCTTAAGTAATGATGGCATGAGCCAATGTTCATGTAAAAGCCTCCCATTGACCTAAATGCTTTTGCAACATACAGATTTTAGCTATCTGTATATAGGTGTATGTTGCATTATATCAGTGATGATCCTGGATCTGTTTTTAAAGGCATTGCCCCAGGCTTGCAGTGAAGCAGGGCACAGCAAATGTTAAAATGGACAGATAGGTAGCAAATGGAATTAAGTGACTCTGAGGGCATGAGAGAGTGTTAAAATAGAACCAAATGGATTTTTTTCCTAGTGCTTCTTGTTATAAAGCTCTGTCCTCTCTGATACTGACTTGATGTCCAATTCCCATCCAAGTGAGTCTCTTTCTATATTGTGTTCACTGTTTCCTTGCCTGCTACTAATCCTCTATCTAAAAAAGAATATTGTTAAAATGTCTGATGTCCCAAACAATCTGCTCTCTGGCTACAGTCAGAAGGATTTGCCTGTCCCTGTAAGGGATTAGGTAATTGGATTGTCTGAGTAGCTGATTCTGGCTGGTATCTCAAAAGAGTTATTTCCAAAATGTAGCTGGGGGATAAAGAAAGCAGCCACATGTTCACTAAATGAGGTGATTAGGTCAGGAGTCAGGAGTTCAATGGAGGTCACCCAGTTTCTTCAAAGACATGTTTTTCTGAGGTGAGAAGGCTGAGGGGAAATTTTGGGTGTGTGTTTAGAAATAGTAACAGGCTGTCAATAACATTGATGAGGATGTTGAACAAAAAAAGCTCCAAGACCAGGAATCTTTAAAAGGAGCAGTTGTCTTTGACATGTAGCATTGAAGCAACACTGCAGATGAAATCCAAATTTACATTTGCTAATGCAAGAGAAATAGAAATAGTGATTTATGGATATAAGGAACCAAACATAGGCATAGACTCAATTAACTTTGCTTTGAGTCAGGGATGCACACATCTCTGCATGTATATCCACTAATGTTCTACTTACAGTATTAAATAGCCATTATTTAATCTACATCTACTAATTAGTCCTGCTGATCTGGTTGACCCACTCTTCCACATACTAATAACCTTTGTTAGAGCCTAATTGCCCATGTCCTCTTGTTTTTTCTTTATTTCATAAATTGAATAGATTCCTACTTAAATTCTTATTTTAACCTTTTGAATGTTTCTATTACTGCCATTAGAACTCATTTCATCCTCCCCTCCTTCTTCCTGTCCTCTCCTCTGCAAGTAGTATTCCATTATCCACCCCTATAATATATAATCTTACCTGCGCCGTCCTACCATTTAAAACTATACTTTTTTATTTATAGTTTGTGATTCTCTTTTGCACCATTGACTTCAATGGAGTCATTCTTGATTTTACAGTGGCATGAGTTTAGAAGTAATAGATTATCAAGCCAGAAGGGACCACTGCAATCGTTTAGTCTGACCTCCTTTATAACACAAGCCAAAGGATTTCCCTGGGTTAATTTCTGTTTGAACTAGAGTATCTCTTTTAGAAAAGCATACAATCTTGATTTAAAAGTTGCCAGTGATGGAGAATTCACTACAACCCCTGATAAATTTTCCCAGTGCTTAATTTCTTTCACTATTGAAAATTTGCACCTTATTTCCAGTCTGAATTGGACCTAGAGCTTTTATACAAGCCACACAGATTTTCTAGAGCTGGAAACTGCTAATGTAAAATGACAGTATTACTAGAGATGAACAAAATAGTCAAATTCCTAAAGTCCTTATTCATTCCTTACTTCGGCAAAACTTCCATTGGCTTCCATGAGCATTCTCAGGACTTGAGAATTTAAGTTCTGAGCTTGGGAGGATGGCAACAAACAACAGAGAGTTAAATAAAAGAATACTTTAAATGCATCACAAAAGTCCATTTAGATATTGCTGAGATACTAAAGCAAGTGGACTGTACCTTCATAAAATTCACAAGTTATTTGAATTATATGTTAAATATGCTGACACAGGATCTTGAACTTCATGTAGTTTTATTAAATGACAAGCTGAAATGAAGAAATGCATAGTTCAAGAATTCAGAGATCTGACAGAATATAAATCCACATTCAGTTTGCCTACAGAAACATATTTTAACACTTTGTTGCAAAGCATGAATTAAACTCTACAGCGATGTAACAAAGTCTTTGTTGTTGTTCATGAATTGGTTTGTCAATTCTATCATATTTCAAATCCCTTTCCGTAATATTTCATCCATTTGAAACACTGACCTTCATCTCTCTGAACCTGAGATCAGTAATTATTCATTAATAAACATTAACAGTACTACAGCATTTCAATAGCTGAATCAAAATCCTCTCATATTGACCTCAGGACAGGAATTCCTCAGAGTTTTAATCGGGAATTTCGGAAGAGCAAATAGTTCTGATAATTTGCCCTGTAAGATAGCAATGCTGTATCACATTGCTCTGTTCCGAGATTTGAAATAGACTATTAAATAATAGTTCTGTCAAGCTGGCATTTCTCTTTGAAAACTTCCTAGTCAAATGAGAGGGAGGCAAAAAGTGTAATGTATTTGTCAGCTAGTCTTGTTCCTCTCTGAATTTTGGTAGCAGAAGACGAGGAGAATATAACAACCTCTGAGAACTCCTGGAAAGGGAATTTGCTGGAATTTCGTTAGCTGGGAATAATAGTGTCTCACAAAAATACAGATTTTAAATGATTTATTCAGCATAGCACTAAAGGATGTGGATTTGATTTCACTATACTGGAATTTGACATTGACATTAACACTAGGCTTCCAGCTTGCACAGTTTTTGAAGGCAGACTCTTTCTTCTCTCGCCCATTTTAACAGACTGCCTGACTTCATACAATCAGTAGAAGAATGTAATTTCAGGTTCTCTTGCTGGGACCATACCCAACTAGAGATTGGCTCCATTTCTGAAAAGGAATAACAGCACCCACTCAGGTCCTCTATCTCAGTGGTTTGCAAACTTTTTATCTGGCGACCCACTTGAAGAAAATTGTTGATGATGTTTGGGGTGTGGGAGTGGCTCAGGGCTGAGGCAGAGGGTTGGGGTGAGGGCTGCAGGGTGGGGCTGGGAATGAGCGGTTCAGGGTGGGGTGGGAGCTCTGGGCTGGGGCTGGGGCTTGGGGTGTGGAGCTCCTGGTCATCAGCGCAGTGGGGTGCTAAGGCAAGCTTCCTGCCTGTCCTAGCACTGCGTACTGTGCTGCACCCCGGAAGCGGCCAGCAGCAGGTCCAGCTCCTAAGTGGAGGTGCACAAACGGCTTCCCACAGCTCTCGCCCGCAGGCACCGTCCCACCCAGCTCCCACTGGCCAGTTCTCATCCAGTGGGAGTGCGGAGCTGGTGCTCGGGGTGAGGACAGTGCACGGACCCCCATGGCCACCCCTCCTGGGAGCCAGACCTGCTGCTGGTTGCTTCCAGGGCGCAGCATTGTGTTGGAACAGATAGAGACTAGCCTGCCTTAGCTGGGCAGCACCGCCGACAGGACTTTAATGGCCCGGTCGGTGGTGCTGACCAGAGCCGCCGCGATCCGGTACTAGGTCGTGACCCACAGTTTGAAAACCATTGATCTATCTTGAGTTAAGCTGATGCTCGTTATGGACTGACTTCACCCTCATTTTATGTGACCAGAGGAATAAGGCCATCCACACTCCTTTGCACAGGCATGTAAAACCAGTTTAGATTGTGACTCTGGACACAGAGGAGAGAGGAGGGCTTTATGCTTGATGATCCTGATCGAAAGCCAGCTCGCTGAGTACAAGGGGGGAACATGCTGCATTGCTGCTTTTCTGCTTTGCCCCCCAGCCACTGCAAGAGTGCTGCATGGGATGAATTGTAGCTGTAGGCGTGTGTCTGTGGTGCAGTGGTGCCTGAGACTACTCCTGAGAGAGTGCAGTTTATGCACCAGCCCTTGTTCAGGGCTATGTCAAAGGCAAGATTTAGCTTGGTAGAAGTCATGTAATCTTGTCTCAGTATCAAAAACACCCACCACAACTATAGTTGCTGTAGTGTTAGTAACAATATAATGAAAGAGTCTGGCATTAAAGTATTTGTTTATCATAAAAGACTAACTCTAAGTATTTCTATAGAGAAATTATTACCATTATTCACTGAAGTAGGTCAGGGCTCTCATCCATGCCCAACTGTGTTTGAATCACATTAATCAAGAGAAATTCATGTGTATGTATATGTATATGTATATGTATATGTGTATATATATATATATATACAAAGTGCCTGTGAGTTAGTACAGCAGGTGCAGGAGGCAGCAGAACTCAATGATTCTGAGATATAGCTTGAAGTTGAATGCACAGAGCTGCAAACACTAAATGTGAAGTTAAATTGGGTGTCTATGGAGTATGCTGGATTGTTGGGCTGGTGTGAGGTCAAAATGGGGACAATCCTAGAGGGTGAGGAGAAGGGAAGGGGTTGATCATTTAGGTAAGAGGGAAGGAAGACATAAGGAACGGTTGTTGGGGTGGAGTTAGAGGTTGATTATGAGAAGGATTTGGGGCCTTAGGGAGAAGTTTTGAGAACAGATGAAATAATGAAAAGAGAAAAGGATGTGTGCCCTCCCTCCCGTGTCCTGAGGGAAATGACTGACTGGAGTGTAAGCTTTGTCTGTTCCTCCTGATTTCCACTGAGGACCAGCTTGTAGCCTCCTGTTTTGGACAATATTTATGTCACAATTAATAACTATCTTTCATCACATTATCCTAGTGTTCGGTCTCTGAGATTTTCTTCTGTTGTTCCTGTGCCGTTAATACAGGACTAGTAATTAAGGCCTACCTCATAGAAATATGAATAACGAGTTTAGGCCATTGCTTTGATTAATTCCCTCTTAAGTATGCAGCTGGGGAACTGACAGGATTTTAAATTATTTGCTGTTATAATTAGGGCTCACATTTAGTTTGCAGTTGTATAAATGGAACACAGAACCTTGAGCAGGATCAAAGTTTTTGCCTGTTCCTCTGATACTTCAAAGTGAGTCCACATACAATGTAAAGGGCTAGTAGCAGAGGCAGTAGCAAAAGAGATTATCATTGGGAGTCATCTCTCTCTTCTTTTCACCAAAGAAACACCATTACTAAGATGTCCCATCTCGCTGTGAGATGTCTGGCATATTTTCCTCATCATTGGACATTGCTTATTCAGGCAATATACAAATACCGTTAACAATAGGAATAGTTTCTGGTAGAAGCACTGGGCCCAGACACCTTCATATGATACTGATCATAATTAGAGGGTCTATCTTTTTTTTTTTTTTTTTTTTGTGACTTTTTTTTGTCTAAATCCTGTGACAGACCAGGCAATGCACCCATTAGCAATGGAAAGATCTGCTGGTGGTGATAGAGCTTGATGAATAAATGATTTTTTTGGTTTCCTAGCAATTTTGAAAAACTGAACAAAAAATTGTTAGACTTGAACCCAACCCAAAGGTTACAAAGAAAATTCAGTGAACTGAAAAAATCCATTGTGGGTTGAATTAATCAACCCGAACCAGATTTGATAAGGTGGAAATGGTAGCCTTCCTCAGAATTTTTATCCCAGCAGCTAGAAAACAGAAAAAGGCACACCCCTCATGTGCAGTGAGAGAACTGGGTTAAGTTCCCTCCTCTGCCTGATGTGGAGGAGGGACTTGAACTTGGGTCTTCTGCAGTACAACAGAGTGGCCTTGCCACTGGACTATGGGGTACTCTAGCATAGCTCTCTCTCTCAATCTCTCCTGTTGAAGCTGTTCCATTGTGTATGAATAATTAAATCATCAGCAGAGTAATGACCTGAACTTGTCTCCCATGCCCTAAGTGAGTACCCTAACCAGCAGACTAGTGTCATTCATTCTCTCTCTTTCCCCTTCCTCCCCCCCCACCCATGACTATTCATATGAGAGAGACCTGTGACAGAATAGCCCAGTGGATAGGGCACTCTCCTGCAATTGGAGAGACCAAAGTTATTGGACAGAGCAGGGAATTGAATGCAAGTTTCCCACAGCCTAGCTGAATGCTCTAGCCATTGGGCATCTCAGTCCTCCGCTGCCCCCCGGGAAAAAAAAAATGGGACTGTGAAATTTGTGAATAGTTTCAGGTCAATCAAAGTTGCATTGTTGGCAAATAAACCATTAGTCCAATTTTTTTTTTTACCTAGCTCTAGTGGTGAATTCATCTGCAGGGCCGGCTCCAGGATTCACCACCCCCAAGAAAAAAAAAAAAAGCCACAATCGCGACCGGCGGCGGCAATTGGGGAAAAAAAATAAAAAAGCCGCGATCGGCGGCGGCAGATCGGTGGCAGGACCTTCACTCCTAGAGGGAGTGAGGGACCTTCCACCCCCGAATTGCCGCAGGTGCCGCCCCTCTCCCTTGGCCGCCCCAAGCACCTGCTTGTTAAGCTGGTGCCTGGAGCCGGCCCTGTTCATTTGTCATGGTTACAGGGTGAGCTCCACTTTAGACCCCTGTTACTCCTTTCATGGTTACCAATCTGGTGGCAGGTTTTGCTCCTTCCACTCCTGCCTACCTTCCTTAGACTGCGTCTCGGGCTGCAGCCCACCTGCTTACCAAATGTGATAACATAACAAGTCCAGATGAGTCTGGAACCTATAAACCCTCTTCCCCTGAGACCCTGTGACTAGTGGCTAATTAAAGTGACTAAAATAGATGGTTCTTCAAAACAAAGCATTATTTATTCACCCAACGATATACAAAGCAAGCAGAGAAAAGAGATGAAACAACAAAAGGTGTATCCATCTGTAGTGAATCGGCCTGGCTCCCGACGGCCCCTGAGAGGGAGGAGCCAGAACAGGCCCCCAAGTGGGCGGAGCCACCGCCACCTGTTCCCGCCCCCCGGAAGTCCAGGGGCGGGACAGGAAGTATAAAAGCCAAGCCCCAGCACTCAGTTGGAGCCCAGCGGCCGGAGAGGCCAGACGCTCCTGCTCGGGCTCCTGGTAAACCGCGCCTGCCCCGAGCCAGGTATCCTGCCGCTGCCGGACCGAGCCTCCCCAGAGCCAGGTACCCCGAGGCGGACTGGCCGAGCCTCCCCAAAGCCACGTACCCTGACGCCGACGGACCGAGCCTCCCCAGAGCCAGGTACCCCGAGGCAGACTGGCCGAGCCTGCCCCGAGCGAGGTACCCTGAGGCGGACTGGCCGAGCCTGCCCCGAGTGCGGTATCCCGAGGAGCGGCCCGAGGGTTCCCCTGCCCCGAGACCGGAGGAGCGGCCCGACCGAGACAGCCCTCAGCAGACCGAGGAGCCCATGGTGTGGGACCCCGTTGCCGAGCCCGACGAGGAACAGGTACCAATGGAGGAGGAGGAGATGGGAAGTAGCCCGGGGATAGCAGACCCCGAACCGATGTCAGTGTGTTGCGGGCAGGATCCCCACTGACCCCGCGGCAGACAGACTGCTGCGGATAGGGCCCCGGGCTGGAACACAGTGGAGTGGGTGGGCCTGTGTTCCCCCCTGCCACCCCACGCTGGGTGGCAGTCTCTCCTCCTCCCTGCCTAGGGCCCGGACGGCCCCAAAGCGCTCAGCTCCTGCTACCAGGACCTGAACCCTTGACTTTGTGTGCTGCCCCGCCCTGACTAAGGGCCTGGGCTACTTGACTTTGTGTGCTGCCCCGCCCTGACTAAGGGCCTGGGCTCCTTGACTTTGTTTGCAGCCCCGCCCTGACTGAGG